>NW_028261382.1:1693013-1818013 GCF_051295495.1 Thamnophis sirtalis
TCCTCATATCACAACACAAGAAACTGCCTTTTAAACATGTCGAGGAGGGCATTCAGGTAAGTAAGAGAGAGAAATAACTTAAGACATTCACTGCCAGGGATGTTTGGAAGGTCAGTGGTTGAGTTTCTGCTTAGGACAGGGGCAATGGGTGTATTTTAAGAGGGGCAGACCCAGAAAGAGATAAAGTGGCTGATGCCACTCCAGGATTGGGGGAGAAACTCAAAGGACAGCATCATCAAAAGCCGAGGAGCCAAAATGTGTTTTTAGTTTCAGAGCTAGGGTGGCACAGGGGTTAGAATGCAGCATTGCAGGCTAATTCTGCCGACTGCCAGCAGTTCGATCCTGACCGGATCAGGGTTGACTCAGCCTTCCATCCTTCCAAGGTGGGTAAAAATGAGGACCCAGATTGTTGTGGGCAAGAGGCTGACTCTGCAAACTGCTTAGAGAGGGCTGTAAAGCACTATGAAGCGGGATATAAGTCCAACGGCTATTAGTGGCAAGAGATGGTATTCTCAGCTTCTCCAGCACAACTCTAGAGCAGTTATTCTCAACCTTGATGGTGTGACTTCAACTCCCAGAATTCCCCACTACTCCATCCCATTTACAGGCTCATGAGAAAGTTGAGATCTATCAGGTGCTGTGGAGCAATAATGGGAAACGTTGAATGGGTGTGGGTCTCTTACTGGTGGACTTTCTGGAGCCATCTGAGTGGGCTACCTTGGAAAGCAGGAAGAGGACTAAATGGCCTTTAGTTTACTCCAACAAGCTCTTAACACTCTCCAAAGCCATTACTAAGATCCACAGGAGCTGTCAATCTAAGCATGTCATCTGCCTCTCGGTGCAACAAGGCCCAAAGAACACGGTTGGAGGAACATCTCACCCAGCTTCCATGCATAACCGATTGGCTTCCAAACGAGAAAATAAGGCGCCTGTCAATTCTGCACACCATGAGCGTTTGAGGGCTTCATTCCATCAACATGCCAAGGGCAAAATTAGGGTGTGAAGCTATAAAGAGGCCCTTGGATGATTTGGTCAACTTGACAGGGCCATGAGGAAAAGCCTCATTAGCATCTCATCCGAAGCGCAAGTGGGTTTTGGGAGATGCGATCTAGGTCGCTTCCCTTCTGCTCGATTGACCTCGGTAACGGGGCCTCCTTGCTCAGATACCTACAATCACCTGATGAAAGGGGATAATGAACAGCAAAAGTCTTCTCACCCATGAAATTGCTCGGCCTCGTCTCTTTTACCTTGAGGAACTCGAGACCTGGCTTTAGATTGCAAATAAGAGTGAGCTAACTGAATGCTTGATTTTTTTTTTTAATATATAAACAAGCCAGACCAACCTTTCGAAACAATCTGCCTCAAAATTGATCTCCTGATCTCCCCAGATGATCCCGTTCCCACGAAACAAGCTTTGTTTTTTTAGGAGTTGGGAGAGAAACAACACATGCTGCCTTAGCTGTTATAATAGCAATAGCAGTTAGACTTATATACCGCTTCATAGGGCTTTCAGCCCTCTCTAAGCGGTTTACAGAGTCAGCATATCGCCCCCAACAATCCGATAGATAGATAGATAGATAGATAGATAGATAGATAGACAGACAGACAGACAGACAGAGACAGAGACAGAGACAGAGACAGAGACAGATAGATAGATAGATAGATAGATAGATAGATAGATAGATAGATAGATAGATAGATAGATAGATAGCAATAGCAGCTAGACTTATATACCGCTTCATAGGGCTTTCAGCCCTCTCTAAGCAGTTTACAGAGTCAGCATATCGCCCCCACAGTCTGGGTCCTCATTTCACCCACCTCGGAAGGATGGAAGGCTGAGTCAACCTTGAGCCGGTGAGATTTGAACCGCCGAACTGCAGATAGCAGTCAGCTGAAGTGGCTGCATTACTGCACCCTAACCACTGCGCCACCTCAGCTCTTAATGAAATAAGGGTTAACTGGAGAGGAAGTTTCTGTAAACAGGTCAATAAAGATTAGGCTAGAAACAACACCAGAATGTTTCCTTCCTTCCTTCCTTCCTTCCTTCCTTCCTTCCTTCCTTCCTTCCTTCCTTCCTTCCTTCCTTACTTACTTACTTACTTACTTACTTACTTACTTACTTACTGGATTATCCCTGTAAAGTGGAAAAAAACAAAAGGAGGTTTCTTCCAACAATCAGTTCTCTGAACTTCTTAGAAAGTTACCAACCGGTTCTCTTGAATAGGTGCGAACCGGCTGAATCCCACCACTGCTCTGAACGGTCACTACACAAATAGTCACAACTTAAGAACTACCTGTAGTTGTTTTTTTTTAAAATGTAGAGAAGAGTTTTCAGCACTGCATTTCATGGGAAAATCTGCTTTTTCTGCTCTCCCGTTGAACCATTGGCCTCTTCTAACAAGGGAGAATTTATTCGACCTTCCCCCAAGGAGGTCTTTGGCACATATGGTGAGGACTAGAATCCCGAGCAGGCTTCTTCTGTGCCAGAAGCCGCTTCTTTCCTTCAGAGCAATCTCAGGCTGAAATAATTTTTCAAGCTTTTCTAGTGGGGGGGGGGGGGGAATAATGGCCGTTTCGCGTTCGCGTTTTAATTTTGCTTTTAACGCGCAGGAGATTTTGAAAACCGGTCCTTGCTACAATCTAGACACAATGCTTTTTTGCGCCTCCTCTGGGGAACGCTTTTAATGAGACTTTTAAAGCGAGGGGGCATAAATTCCAGAGTTTATCCAATATTTAACAATAGGAAAAGACCCCTTGGGAATTAACAAGGCCAACAGAAGATTTTCTTTTCTTTTTTTCCCCTTTTCTTTATGGCTTTTAGGCGGTGAAAATATGCTTATTGTGTTTTTAAACGCCTGTTGGAACTGGAGGGGAAACTATTTTCAGTTATTGTACCATAACAACGTCTCTCTCTGAGAGGGTTGATTATAACCAAGAATGCTGAGAGCCCATATTCTGGCGGGGGGAAATGAGGTTTTTGCCATTTAACAGGGTGCTGCCTCTTTTTCTGCAGGATTTCCAGCTAAAATGCATCTCTAATTAACCAAAGCAGATGCTGAAATCCCTCGGTGGAAAAGGATCTCTGAGAATGGTTGTCATCCGAAGGAGAAGCTTTCAGCTTGACAGCCATGTACGCAAACCTGCTGTCAAACCCCGATATTCATTCTAAATCAGTGTTTCTCAACCTTGGCAACTTGAAGATGCCTGGACTTCAACTCCCAGAATTCCCCAGCCAGCATTCGCTGGCTGGGGAATTCTGGGAGTTGAAGTCCAGGCATCTTCAAGTTGCCAAGGTTGAGAAACACTGTTCTAAATGCTATCAGCACAAAGGCATAATAAAAAACAACAACATGAACTACACAAGAGACCTCCCACAAGAAGAGAGTTGTTCTGATCTGGGCTTCCCCAAAAAGCACGAGGCAGAATCCTGGTCCCCTTTTAAAACCCCTTTTATTCAACGAATGTGAATCCCTCTCATTCCCATTCAGCCAAGGCCCGCCAAACAGTCTTTCAAAGGAATATTTATGACCACAGACTTTATCTGTCTCGGAAAGCTGCCCTGTAAATATTTTCCAAGTGAGGACCTGTGCAAGGAAAGGCTGGGCAGAGAGTCTCTGACATTCACGGACAGATCTTCACACTCCTGAAATGAATCTAACGACAGAACGAACGAATTGTTTCCTGCAAAAGCCCCCTCCCCTTTCACTCCTCTCTTATTTCCTATGGGAGGGGCCATGGCTTAGGACCAGTGTATCTGCGAGACCGCCTACTGCCACATACCTCCCAACGGCCGATAAGATCCCACAGGGTGGGCCTCCTTCGGATGCCGTCAGCCGGACAGTGTCGGCTGGCGGGCCCCCGGAGGAGAGCCTTCTCTGTGGCTGCTCCGACCATTTGGAACCAGCTACCCCCAGAGGTCCAGACCTTGCCCACTCTCATGGCCTTCAGGAAGGCTGTTAAAACCTGGCTGTTCCGGCAGGCCTGGGGCTGTTGACCTTATTGTCGAGGTCCAGCCCCGATTAGAATGTGCGTGTGTTGGGAATTTTTAAACTATTCTTTTATTTTGCTTTTCTTTTTCTTCTTTCTTTGTAAGCCGCCCGGAGTCCTCCGGGATTGGGCGGCCTATAAATTAAATTAAATTAAATTAAATTAAATTAAATTAAATTAAATAAATAAATAAATAAATAAATAAATAAATAAATAAATAAATAAATAAATAAAATATAATATTATAATATAATATAATATAATATAATATAATATAATATAATATAATAATATAATATAATATAATATAATATAATATAATATAATATAATATAATAACATAACATAACATAACATAACATAACATAACATAACATAACATAACATAACATAACATAACATAACATTACATTACATTACAATACAATACAATACAATATAATATAATTAATATAATATATAAATAAAATCAAGATGGCGCCACCGAGAATAGAACCGGTTCGGGCGTGTGTCCGGCTGATTTATTACCTACTCCTCCGAACCGGTCCAAACCGGTAGGAACCCACCTCTGTTAAAGATACATCTGCATTGTGGGTTTGTGGGCTCTGTCTTACAACACAGCCATGTCTCAGTTTGATTGGACTCGAAGATCCGGGATGACCCAACAGCCCAACCACAAGACTTGGTCCTTCCCAGAAGATGGCTTTGGAGACTTACCTTCAGGGTTAACCTGACTGTGTTGCACTCCTGCAGCGGGTTCAACTTCAACATCTCCCCAAGGCTGCAGCCAGACGCCTGGTGTTGCAACTCACAGCACACGCAGACGCTGTCGCTGTCAAATTTAATCTGTGGAAGGAACAGAGGGGAGAGGAGGCCATCAGGATGGATCGGGACCAGGTCAAGCAACCATGAACCCTCCCGATGCTTCCAGAAATCGTTTCAGAAGTCATTGGTTCCTCAGCAATTGGTTTCCCTCAGTAACCATGGCTTGGAAATTAACCAGGTTTAGGAATGGGGTTTCTTTCTCTTTTAACAGGTGGCTTCAGGGGCTGAGACGCTGAGCTTGCTGATCAGAAAGGTCGGCAGTTCGGCGGTTCGAATCCCTTATGGAGTGAGCTCCCGTGACTTGTCCCAGCTTCTGCCAACCTAGCAGTTCGAAAGCAGGTAAAAATGCAAGGAGAAAAATAGGAGCCACCTTTGGTGGGAAGGGAAAAGCGTTCCCTGAGCCTTCGGCGTTGAGTCATGCCAGCCACATGACCACGGAGACGTCTCCGGACAGTGCTGGTGGCTCTTCGGCTTTGAAACCGAGATGAGCACCACCCCCTAGAGTCGGGAACGACTAGTACAGATGTGCGAGGGGAACTTTTACCTTTATCTTACCTCTTTTAACATTCTTCATTCTATCTTTGCATTCTTGTAAATTGCTCAGATTGGAATCCAGGGTTACAAAACAGTTAAACGAGTTTTAATGGAAGCGATGACTCCACAGAAGAAACAAAGGTCATCGCTTCCACCCTTGAAAGTCCCACGTGCGACTGTCTCCTTGTGTGATTTTTATCCTGCCTTTCGTGGTCTAATCCTGCCCTTAGGGTAGGACATCTGTATCTGACGCATCTCCTCCTGCAACCGGTAGAGTTCGCCCGTTTATAAATCTTACATATAGATAAACCAATAAAAGCCAACATTGGTACCAGTGGCTGGTACCTGTGAGATGGTGATTCTCTACATTCGTAAGAGGGGGAGGCGTCCGAGATTTTGCAAGTGGAGTAGATAACAACGAAGAGATCCTTCTGAGTAGGATCTCAATCAAAGCTAGGGGGAAGGTGCTGCATTCAGCCCCAAATGCCTCCTCTTCAAAGGATTAGTGGATCTCCTAATTTATCATCCGGGCTGGCTCTTGTTCTTTAAAGTCAGGTGTGTATTTGAGATAGGCCGCGACGGCTTACTCTAGAGGTACTTGGCTGCTGCACGGAGCCTCTTCCTTCCATGAGCTCTAAAAATGAATAAACCTGACAGAAATACGCCAAATAAGGACGAAGGCTTATTTCTTTTGTGCATTGAGACCGCAGCTCCTGCCAGCTTTCATGAACAACAAAATGAGATTTGTCTTATTGGCTCTGTTTATTTCCGCGCTTCTATTTTAAGGAGCCACGCACGGATGCAAAGGGAACTAGGGATTCTGATCTCATTTTGTCCCCGGGAGTTATTAAAGAGACAAACACACACACACACACACAAACACAAACACCCGCACACAAGGAGGAAACCAGGTGTGGGGTCAAGGAAGGACATGGAGATAGACACACCCCAGAGAAAAGCTGAAAACTTTGCCCTGTTTTAAGTCTCTGTCTGCAGACAGCAGAAGTCAAAGTAACAGAATCGTAGAGTTGGAAAGGGCCTCGGAGGTCTTCTAGTCCAACTCCTTGGTCAAGCAGGAAACCCTACACCATCTCAGACAAAGGGGTCTTCTGAATCTCTTCTGAAAAACCACCCTTGTTGGAGCACCAACAACTTCCGGAGGGAAGTCGTTCCGCTGATTTAATTGTTCAACCTGCCAGGAAATTTCTCAGAAAATGGAAAACCTATCAGAAAATTGAGATATATGATAGCTTAACCATCGGGAAGGGGAAATGTAATATCTTCCTGAGAATGAGCTCTCTAAGGAAGTGAATTCAGAAGGCATCGAAACAAAAGAAATCAGAAGTGGAGAATACGTCTAAAAATTATAGACGTTCTGTCATGTCCTACAAGCTCTATAAAATTGGGACGTCCAATTACATCCCCCCAAATGGACATCGATGCTTGGAAGGAGTGCATCCAATGCCAAACCAGCGTGAAAAAACAGGATATTATTAAACCACTCATATTAACTAGCACATTCTGTGAAACACCTCCCTCCATACCCCGAAGAGGGGAGCCATCTAGGGATGAAATATAAATGCATCAGTAACACAGGTATCTTTCATTAGTATTGTCCTGTTATCTTGGGGAACGAAACAGCCTTTAACACCTTGTCTCAAAAGAATAAATAAAGCAGACTGTCAGAAGGATATTAACTTGCCCGGAATGTCCATCCTTCACAGAATAAAGGGGGAAAAAAATAATAATTTGAAGAGTAAACGGAAGCTCATTTGCAAATTAACTTGGCAGCCTTTCTCCCTCCCCCCCCTTCCTCTCCCTCCCCTCCTCCGCTGAGTTCCAGATAAATCAGAATTGAAGGTGGGCCATAAAGAGCGGTGAGACTGAACAGAATAATTTCAGAGAAAGAGGGGGAGGGGATGAAAGACAAACTAGATGAGCTTAGAAAGATGGATAGATAGGAGCCTCCCTTCCAACACTTGGATTCTGCAGAGGTAGAAATGTTTGGAAGGCAAAGAGTTAAAGGGAAAATGGCAAGGAGGCAGAGAAGGTGATCACACAGCTAGTGGTTGCTTCAACGTCTTAGGGGTCATGTCTAGAAGGTCATAGAGTCATCTACAATCAACAGACTCTTGATCATCCACTCTTGATGTCTCTCAACACACCAGCCAAGACATGACCAGGGCTGGTCTAAAGACAAGAACTTTCATATTCCATACTGAATTCCTAACATCCTCTCAAGAGTTCCCATTCTGCGAGAACCATGTTTCCAAGCTAACACCCTTCAGGTGTCCTGGGATTTCAATGTCCAGAACTGAAGGTCAGCTGGGAGCTGATCAGTGGTGGGTTTCAACAATTGTTCGAACCTACTCTGTGGGTGTGGCCTCCTTTGTGGGAGTGGCTTGCCACCCATGTGACTGGATGGGAGTAGCTTGCCGCCCATGTGACTGGATATGAAATTATGAATTAGTACTTAGGTCGGTCCAAGTAGCTATTCAGAAACTCTGGCATTGAAGCATGCAGGTCTTAAAGCTGTCAAGTTACAAGACCCTCGCACCCCTAACCCTTTAGAGAGAGAAAACCAAGCGGTGTTTAAACTTGACAGCTTTAAGACTTGTGGACTTCAACTCCCAGAATTCCTCCTCCAGTCATGTTAGCTCAGGAAGTCTGGTATTGAAGCATGCAAGTCTTAAAGCTGTCAAGTTACAAGACTCTTGCACCCCTAACCCTTTAGAAAAAAAAACTAGGGGTCTTCAAACCTGACAGCTTTAAGACTTGTGGACTTCAACTCCCAGAATTCCTCCTCCAGTCACGTTGGCTCAGGAACTCTGGCATTGAAGCATGCAAGTCTTAAAGCTGTCAAGTTACAAGATCCTTGCACCCCTAACCCTTTAGCAGTGGTGGGTTTCAAAAGTTTTTGGAACCTCTTTTGTAGGTGTGGCCTGCTTTCCGGGTTCACTGGTGGAACCTCTTCTAAACGGTCCGGTAGATTTGACAAACCGGTTCTACCGAATAGGTGCGAACTGGTAGGAACCCACCTCTGGAGCTGATGTCCTCTCAACCCTTCTGAAGGAAGCCAGGTTAACCTCTAACTTCTGAAAGTGAGCGAGCAAAGAGGAATTTGAAGACTCCCACTTTGACCTCTGAGATGTGAACGAATCTGAATTCCCACTGGAAAGCCAGCATGTGTTTTAGCATGTTTTACTTCCAAACAAATCAGCGGCGTGCAAAAAAGAGAGAGAGAGAGAGATGATTCGGATTACTCACCAACTGACACCCTTCTAGAGAGTTCACGAGTTGAGCATTTTGACAGGAGAGAATGGATCCAGCTAAATTTAGCATCACGCAGACAGCTGACAGCAGCATGAAAAAGGTTATCTGAGGAAGAAGAAGAAGAAGATTGATTTATTTTATATTGCAATACTCACTAAGAAATAAGATATTCACCTGATGAGGTTTTGTCTCTGCTCTGCTTCTGTATTCATTGTGTTTTGGATGCTACAGAAGATCCTGAAACCATGTTAATATTCAGTTGGATTCTATCTCCCAGCTTAATCTGGAGTAACCCAACTCAACAAGTGGCCTTCACATGGGTTCTACACCAACAACCTTCCAGCAAATACATTAATGCTGGTAGAGAATTATAGAATTATGGATCTGGAAGAGATCACAAGAATCATTTGATCTGAAGAGTCCAACAGGGCACCTGATTGCAGAACATTGTTCTAGAGCAGGGGTCTCCAACCTTGGCAACTTTAAGCCTGGAGGACTTCATCTCCCAGCTTTGCTGGCTGGGGAAATCTGGGAGTTGAAGTCCGCCAGGCTTAAAGTTGCCAAGGTTGGAGACCCCTGTTCTAGAGTTCTGTAAACCCATCCATTTCTCACCTAGTCCTAATATTGAACAGATGATTCTAGATAATGCATGCACAAAGCAGCATTTCAACCATGTTCAAAACCCTGCAAGCTGAGAGGTCCCACTCTCTGGAGGAACATCAGCTTGTCCACTCTACAACAGAGGAAAAACCTGGCCTTCAAAGGGCTTAGGAAGTACTTGGTTCCTCCAGGACCATTTTCCAATAACCAAAGAAGCAGCTGTGTCTTAATCCGCACGACCCCTTGGGCAGTCCATCTGAGCAGGGAAGATTGCAGTCTTTCCCTATCACCTTCTGCCTTCTCCTTGGGCCTGAAGACACTGAGGACCATTCGTTGTGTATCCAAAGCAAGATGACAACAATTACATCAATTAAAGAGCTGGAATGGAGATCTTTTCTCAGCCTTCCATCACCCAAGGTTGTCCTCCAGACAAGTATTTCTCAACCTTGGTAGAAGAGATGGTGGTGGTGTTGATGATGATGATGATGGTGGTGATGGTGATAGTCTATCCCCTCAACCAGTATTTCTCAACTTTAAGCTGTGAGGACTTCAACTTCCAAAATTCCCTAACCGGCAACAGGAAGTTGAACTTCAAGTTGAGAAAGGTTGAGAAACACTGACCGACACCAAAGAGAAAATAGGTGGGCCAGCAGTCACCAGAGGTCCATCTCCACACCTGAGCTCCCTTGTCCACAGGAGAGGAGGAAGGTCCCTTGCAGTCTTCACCAAGAGACCATCTGCCTCCCCTCCTCCCTTGCATCGGCAATGAATCATTGCAACTTGGTATGCCAGCCACCCTCTCCAGCTAGCTCCGTTCCCTTAAGTAAGCTATCAAAAGCTTTCTCTGAGAGCCCACTTCCAAGTACTTAAAATGGATGGGAGCCACGGTGTGGTACAGGCATTGCTCTGCTTTCCCAAGAGAAGCCGGTTTAATTTAGAACATTGCTTCTAATCAGAGGAATGCCATAACAACATTTGCTTAAGTTTCTAGGTTGCTAATATAGCAGCCTCGGGAATAGTTGGAAATGCAAAGAGAATCCTTTCACAGCTCTATCACTCGGGTTCCAGCTGTTGGGTCTTTATTCAGAGAGGATGGCATTATTTGCACACAATGGCTCCATCAACACTCTCTGGAGACCTCACATCATGCCTCCCTCCACTGTTACTCCCTGGAACCTCTCCTGAGAAGGACAGCTAGGTAAATTTGATTTATAAATAAATAAACTCGGAAGATCAGACTTCATGGAGGACAACTCTTAAACCAGGGGTCACCAAGCTTTCGAATCTCCGGGACCACTAAATCCATGATTTTAAATCCCGTGGACCACTAACATGATCTGCCTAATGGCCAGTTGGGTGGGCGTGGCTAGGGGGGTCATGTGACTGGATGGGTGTGGCCAACCCGATGTCACTCACATAGAGGGGTGCCTTGCCAGCCACTCCTCGCCCCTCCGCCCGGGCTCCTTAGGGCCCCAACAGGAAGCAGTTGCTGGAGATAAGCAGCCCCCAGTTGGCAAAACAGCTCAGTTCAAATTGGATCTGACCGAGAAGGAGGCTCAGCAGAAGCACCTCAATGAGGACTAGGAGCATAAGCTTTCCAAGCAGAGGAAAGACCTGTGGAAGTGCAAAGCCAGATACCGGCGCCTGGTGGCTCAGTGGGCTGAGATAGTCAGCCAGTTCTAGGCCGTGATGCAATCCCAGTGGAACAAGGCCCTCCGGCTCTTTGCCACCAGCGGCTCTTCCCTCCAGCCTTCGCCCAAAGCCCCCCACCAGGAGGCTGAAGCAGACCCCAAGTCAGAATTCCTGCCCCCCTCCGACCCACACAAAAAGACCCCGAAGGGGGAGACTCTCTGCAGCAACACAAACGTTCATTGCACGGATCCATCCCAAGGGATTTAGTTTGAGGACCCCTGATTCAGTGCAATATAAAAAATGCAAATAATTTTTCTGTGGACCACCAGAAGTCCATGGATTGCCAGTTGGTGACCACTGTCTTAAACCATTATCCCAACAACAGCTTTGGCTTCACCCGCATGGCTCCTGTCACAGATCCCTCTTAACCTGGTTATTGAGTTAACCCTTATTCTTCCTTTGTTCAATACGTTGATTCATAACACTAAGCACCGGATGGTCTTCACACAACCTAAATCATGGAAAAAGCAAGTTAAAGATGACCCCCCCAAGCCCAACTGGGGATGTTGTGGAAATGGACAAATTGGCTCACGGCTTTCACTGGGGCTGGAAAAATGTGATTCTACAGAGTTGTTTTTTTTTTCCAGAGCAAAGTAAAGGCCTGGAGCAGGTCAATATTATAGCTACTGTATATAAATTGAATAAATAAATATTTGCATCCTAATTGCCATTCCTAACCGCAAGTGAATCTATGCGTGTAAGAGCTCATCACCTCTTTCTCATGCTATAATTTTTTCAGGCACAAATCCTCTCTTTTACATGTTTGCAAAAAGGTTTTGTTCAGATTTAGAGGGGGGGAAAAAAAACCTCCATATTAACACGTGCAACATTCCTAATTTCAAGGCTACAAAACATTCAGTTCAAAACACCAGTTTTCCACCCCTGCGTTTGTGCAAACGGAATGTCCTCCGATTCGTTTGTCCCATTGCAAAACCGCACCGTAAAATCTAGGCACAGGCAAGCCACGGTAATCCCACCATTTAATTTCCTCCCTGCGGTGTTGCCAGGTTTGGGGGGCGAGGAAACCATCTCCCCTCCTCCCCCCCCCTGGACTTGAAAGCCTCTGAAACCTGTCAGATCCTCCCCCGTCCCGAATCGATTCCAAAATCAGAAGAAAGCTTCGTTTTCAATTATCTCGATAACGAAAGAAAACACGTTGAGAGCGTATGGGGAGCGAGGAGCGCCAGATGGCTTTGGAAGGAAGGAAGAGGAGTGAAGCTTTTTATCTGCACATCAATCGTTGAGTGCCCAGATTCCACAGCCAAGACCGATACGGAAGATGGATCCTTATCAAACGGTCTACTCTGGAAGAGAGCAGGAATCTCACCATGATTGCTTGGAGCTGCCTTGAACTTAGCAGAGCTTAGGAAAGAAGGAAGGAGGCTGAGTGAAGGACCCAATTATTCAGGCTCCAAGTTGTTATCCAAAGGGAGAAGAGTCTCACCAAGGCATCAAGTTCTATCAAGCTCTTTGAGGTTGGCCCAAGCTTCTCCAATATTTTGGGCCACCCTGCAGATTCCCTGGAGTTTTACCCACATCACATCTGAAAGGCATCGGAATTAGATGCCGAGGTGGCGCAGTGGGTAGAGTGCAGTACTGCAGGCCACTTCAGCTGACTGCTATCTGCAGTTCAGCGGTTCAAATCTCACCGGCTCAGGGTTGACTCAGCCTCCCATCCTTCCGAGGTGGGTGAAATGAGGACCCAGATTGTGGGGGCGATATGCTGACTCTGTAAACTGCTTAGAGAGGGCTGTGAAGCACTGTGAAGCGGTATATAAGTCTAAGTGCTTTAGCTATCAACTGCTTTGCCCCTGGAGGTGGCTGAGATTCTGAAGGTGGCATAATCGTGCCATAGTTTGTCCAAGTCACCCAAACTCCAAGCAAGGCTAATGCCCCTGCAGAGGGATGGTGTGTCTGAAGTTTCACCCCTACCACTTTGCTGAAATGTGATTGAGCAGATGTGTTTTAATCACCACTTGAGACCAACATCCGCACGCTCATAAACTCCATCTGCAGAAGTAGATAGTGCCAGGGAAATTACACACTTCACATGCCATTAGAGACAACATGTTCCCTGATCATAGCTAAGACTGCGTCATCTGCGTTTCAATCATTTCATCTTGAGTAATAAATCAAGGGGAACTAATGTCAGCCTGCCTCTCCGAGTTATTCACAGGAGTGTGGGGACCACATGGTTAGACATTCGTACCCAGAAACAATCAATGTCAAAACATCTGTTATTCAAATCACATCCTCAACGATACAACCTGCTGGTTTTGCCTTCTCCACCATCTCATCGTAGTCTCTGCCTTGACGGTTAAATAGGACAGGCTACGAAGCTTGCTCAAGAGTCATTCCCTACCCCAGTGTTTCTCAACCTTGGCAACTTGAAGATGTCTGGACTTCAACTCCCAGAATTCCCCAGCCAGCATTTGCTGGCTGGGGAATACTGGGAGTTGAAGTCCGGACATCTTCAAGTTACCAAGGTTGAGAAACACAGCCCTACCCATCACTGCCACCATCCTTTCCCATCTCAGAGCCGAGGTGGCACAGTGGTTAAATGCAGCACTGCAGGCTACTTCAGCTGACTGCAGTTCAGCAGTTCGGCTGTTCAAATCTCACCGGCTCCAGGTTGACTCAGCCTTCCATCCTTCCGAGGTGGGTGAAATGAGGACCCGGATTGTTGTTGGGGGCAATATGCTGACTCTGTAAACCACTTAGAGAGGGCTGAAAGCCCTATGAAGCGGTATATAAGTCTAACTATTGCTATTGCTATTGCTCATCACAGAGTGTGGGCTGTGGGGTTTCAGACACATGGGACGTGGTGCTCTGAGGAAGCGCTAAGAGAGTCCAGGATGCTTTGTCATCAGAAGACGATGAGGAGGAGACACAGCTATTGCTTTCAGTCATTGCTTGGAATGACTTCCCACTTTGAGGCATGTGGACTTCGACTCCCAGAATTCCTAAGCCAGGAAGCCCAAAGTTTCAAAAGACAATTTACCTGCAAAAGGTAAGGCTTCAAACAATGGCTGGAAGTTGCGAGCCATAGTCAATTCATCCAGGCAGAGCGCTAAGGAGGGAAGCTCTGAGGTAGCTCTCCGTGGTTCTGAAATCTAAGTCCATTCTGGAGTGGAACAAGTTCCTTTTTCTACAGTTGACTCCCTCTTTGCCACATATTTCTCCTTAGCCAGCATCTCGAGCGGAGTTTGATTGATTTAACAACATTAAACACCAAAGTAAATCCATCATTAAAAACAGAACATCCGTACATAGAAGAATGAAACCCATATTTGCTGCCAAACAAGTCTAAATGCTCTTTTAAAGGGGACACTGTTTTCATTATCTTCTGAAGAATAATCAGGACAGAGACACAACTAATCTTGGGTAGCCATCTCTGTTTGGGGACTATTATGAAAGCCGATCTCTGAGCCCCAGGGCCCTTCTTTACTTTCCAGGTGGATATCTGGACCATCTTCTCTCTCCTATAGTATGTAGGTCAAGCAGAAGCTACAGAAAGGGGACAATCTTAGCCTATGTCCTAGAAAAAGCTTTCTAGGTGATCAACACTTTGGACTGAGTCTTGATGCCTAAAGTTCCTCCAGAACAGGGATTAGTCTGCTCGGTGGTGTAGTACCACATCCCGTGTCAGTTGTAGCTTCCAAGTTACAGGAAGAGCCGAGGTGGCGCAGTGGTTAAATGCAGCACTGCAGTACTGCTAGATCAGCAGTTCAGCGGTTCAAATCTCACTGGCTCAGGGTTGACTCAGCCTTCCATCCTTCCGAGGTGGGTAAAATGAGGACCCAGATTGTTGGGGGCAATATGCTGACTCTCTGTAAACCGCTTAGAGAGGGCTGAAAGCCCTATGAAGCGGTATATAAGTCTACTGCTATTGCTACTTCAGCTGACTGCTAGTTCTGCAGTTCGGCTGTTCAAATCTCACCGGCTCAGGGTTGACTCAGCCTTCCATCCTTCCGAGGTGGGTGAAATGAGAACCCGGATTGTTGTTGGGGGCGATATGCTGACTCTGTAAACCACTTAGAGAGGGCTGAAAGCCCTATGAAGCGGTATATAAGTCTAACTGCTATTGCTATTGCTATTGCTATTGCTATCTATCTATCTATCTATCTATCTATCTATCTATCTATCTATCTATCTATCTATCTATCTATCTATCGGATTGTTGGGGGCGATATGCTGACTCTGTAAACCGCTTAGAGAGGGCTGAAAGCCCTATGAAGCGGTATATAAGTCTAACTGCTATTGCTATTGCTATTGCTATTGCTATCTATCTATCTATCTGTCTGTCTGTCTGTCTGTCTGTCTGTCTCTGTCTCTCTGTCTCTGTCTCTCTGTCTATCTATCTATCTATCTATCTATCTATCTATCTATCTATCTATCGGATTGTTGGGGGCGATATGCTGACTCTGTAAACCGCTTAGAGAGGGCTGAAAGCCCTATGAAGCGGTATATAAGTCTAACTGCTAACTGCTATTGCTAAGTCAACTCGGATGATGCGATTCCCTGATGGGATTATGACCAGCTTGATACAGGAGACACTTGGAGATGGTGAGAACCTTCTGCACTGATCTGCGGATGTCAAGCTGGGTTAAATGACAACTCTACAGTAGAAGACAATAGCCACCTGCTACATTCAGGAGGAAGATCTCAACAGCTCGCCCACCAAGCTTTTATCATTCCTCCTGGTGCCACCAAGAAGACAATCTACCCAAAAGGATGTGAGGTACAGTCAGCCCGTCCTTTCGAAGATCCCATCCATAATGCATGCCGGGCGCTTTAACTGGTGTTCAGAACTTCAGTGATCATTCCGAGCACATTTCCGGATGCGACTGTGTGTGGCCGCCTTAATATTCTCTTTCATGCATGGCTTCTATGAGGCTAATCCCCTTCATTGGGAACAGATAGGGTGAAGGGACAAAGAGAGAAGCACCAGACAACAAAATAAACATGAGATCATCTGAGTTAAACGGGAAGAGAGGTGGGTTACCTGAAGCACATCCCGCCTTGGTGAAGACTGCTGGGGGAAAAAAAAAACCCCATCACAGATCATGAAACACCCCGTCATTTCTTGGCAAATGCATCTATTTTTTCCCCCTTCCTGACACCTTTCAGCTCCTTTTATTTTTTGGTCTTCTGAGGACCTTTCTGTCTCTCGTTTTGCCAGCTTCCAAATGGCCCAAACAATGGCGTTGCCAGCCCCGTAACTGTTTAGCATTCCCGCGGCTCGCTGTGCCTCCCTTATCACTTCGACTGTGGCTTGAGCTTATTATCTGCTCCCCGCTCTCTCTGCGCCTGGATGCCTGAATGAAAACCCTGCAAAAGAGAACCCCAGGCAGCAGGCAGTTGTTGCGGTGTGCAATTAAACGTTTTGTCGTCTTTGGATTGGGTGGGAGCATCCTGCGCCGGATGAAATGAAGTCACCTTCTCTGGATAGTGTCGCTTTCTGCATCCTTGATCAGCAATTAGCTTTCTTCTTCTTCCTTGTACGTGTCTCCCTGCTTAAGCGAAGGGTTTGAGCTGTTCATTTATTTGGTTCAACTTACAAACCGCACCTAATCGTACGTGTCTTGGGGGCAGCGCTCAAAAGCTTTGAAAACACAACATAAAAACGAAAGGGATAATAGTAAACAAAAGAATAACAACATTGTATTGGGAACGCACTTCTTCACAAGCCCTTACTTACGTAACATCCATGGGATGTACCATAATCTGCAATGTGACATTGGGTTGCCTCCCTTCTCTATCGTAATTGCGGCCCACACAATTTTCTCTCTCTCCCACAAATTGCATTGGGCAAATTGTCTCTGTTAATTTCTGCCTCCCTGCTGGGTGTGACTGTCACTGTCAGCTTCTGCTTTGCTATCGCTTCAGCTGCCATGAAACGGGGAGGGAGGGCATGGTATTTGGGAGGGGTTACTCATTGTGCTGGTGGAAGGTTCTGGAGTTCACCGACTGATCGGACTGCGCATGCGTGGGTGTTTCCCACCAGGTCTAACGGCACCGACATTCCATCTTCGTGATGCCTTTTGAAGTTATCTTGCACCTGACATTTGGAAGACTTATGATTGGACTGGGACTATGATGCCAAAGGGTGGGGAATGGGCTATTCTATATATCAACTGCTTTCGCGCCTAATTAATCAGACTTCGCTACACTTTGCCTTTTAACCATTCTTAATTAGTAAAAGTACATTTGATTTCTACACATGGAGTCTCGTGGTCTTTCTTTCCTAATTAATTAATGGAGAGGAGCTGACAGTCACTGAATTTCTCGGAGGTTCAGAAGATCAACTTCTATGGACCTGAGAGAATCCCTCAGCTGCTCAGGTTCTGATCCCCGGCTCAATTTCCCCTAATCGTCCATCTGGTCACTCCAATTGTGTGCCTGGTTGCTCTTTCAAGATCACCCAATTCTGAAGTGGGTTTGGGCACAGATGGATTTTCTGTGTTGGGGGGGAAGAAAACCCGTCATGGGACATGCAGCTGCTGAGGTGGGCAACACGTCAGCCAAGAAATATCTTTGTGGGAAGATCAGTTGTCTTCCTGAGATAACCGATGAAGCAATGCGAGACCACCATTCTTCTAGATGAACCTATGTAGACCATGGCTTTAAGAGCAACTTAGTTTATGAAGAAGGAAGGAGAAGGAGGAGGAGGAGGAGAAGACGGAAGAGGAGGAGGAGCAGAAGGAGGAGATGGAGGAGGAGGAAGAGGAGGAAGAGGAGGAAGAGGAGGAAGAGGAGGAACAGAAGGAAGAGGCGGAAGAAGAAGAGGCGACAGAAGAGGAGGAGGAGAGGGAGAAGGAGGAGGAGATGAAGACGGAAGAGGAGGAATAGCAGAAGGAGGAGATGGAGGAGGAGGAAGAGGAGGAAGAGAAGGAAGAGGAGGAAGAGGAGGAAGAGGAGGAACAGGAGGAAGAAGAGGAGGAAGAGGAGGAAGAAGAGGAGGAGGAGAGGGAGAAGGAGGAGGAGATGGTGGAGGAGAAGATGGAAGAGGAGGAGGAAGTGGAGGAAGACGAGGAGGAGAGGGAGAAGGAGGAGGAGATGAAGACGGAAGAGGAGGAATAGCAGAAGGAGGAGATGGAGGAGGAGGAAGAGGAGGAAGAGAAGGAAGAGGAAGAAGAGGAGGAAGAAGAGGAGGAGGAGAGGGAAAAGGAGATGGAGGAGGAGAAGACGGAAGAGGAGGAAAAGAAGGAGGAGGAGAGTAAGATGGAGAAGAAGACGGAAGAGGAGGAGGAAGAGGAGGAAGACGAGGAGGAGGAGAGGGAGAAGGAGGAGGAGATGAAGACAGAAGAGGAGGAACAGCAGAAGGAGGAGATGGAGGAGGAGGAAGAGGAGGAAGAGGAGGAACAGAAGGAAGAGGAGGAAGAAGAGGAGGAAGAAGAGGAGGAGGAGAGGGAAAAGGAGATGGAGGAGGAGAAGACGGAAGAGGAGGAAAAGAAGGAGGAGGAGAGTAAGATGGAGAAGAAGACGGAAGAGGAAGAGGAGGGTGAGGGGGAAGAAGAACACAGGCATCTGAGGAAACCCAAGGTAGAAACCCCAACTGAAGCCTCCATTTTGACTTTCTCCACTCCCCCTGAGCAGAAGAGCGGAAAAGCACAGGCTTATCCATACCGGATTGAAATCCACGCCATTTAAAGCTTGTGAAGTTGGGAAGAAGTATGTTTTTTTTCTCAGAATGCAACTTCAAATCGGGCTGACTTTTATTCCCACGGATGGTCCAGGATGCGAGCAGAGAGCCTCCTGAGACCGAGTTGTTTCCCACCCAGAAACGAAGAGGCCTGATGCTGGCCGAGGCCCAGGCGCTGAGTCTAAGAAGGTGGGGAAATCTGCAGAAGAAGGGGGCCGTGGGAATCAAGCCAGGGCTCCTTCCCAGGCCGTTGCGATTTCTCCAGAAAGCTTCCACGACTTATAAACCCGGCTAGTTTGGCAGGTCTAATTGTCTCTGCGGTGCTCTTACTGCCTCCTCTTCGGTTATTTACTAGATGTTCATCTTGACTCTCCTCTAAGGAGTTGGAAGGGAGCACATGTACCTCCGCGTGCCCTCCCCGCTTATAGTCTCTTTACAGCAGCCCCACGAGGTGGATTAAGCTGATGGGGAATAATTAAGTTAGCTGCAGCAGTGCGATGGCAGAGGGCAGCCATAAATCTGATCGTCCTCTGCAGTCTAAATTAGATCCTCCAGTTCAGCCCTTGCCAACTTTGGCAGATTCAAAGGTGGACTTCACCTCCCAGAATTCTCAGCAAAGGCTATTGCTGGCGGTGGAATTCTGGGATTTATTTATTTATTAATTAGACTTATATACCGCTTCCTAGGGCTTTCAGCCCTCTCTAAGCGGTTTACAGAGTCAGCATATATTGCCTCCACAGTCCGGGTCCTCATTTCACCCACCTCGGAAGGGTGGAAGGCTGAGTCAACCTTGAGCCAGTCAGGATCGAACTCCAGACTGTGGGCAGAGTCAGCCTGCAATGCTGCATTCTAGCCACTGGGGAGAAAGGAAGGAAGGAAGGAAGGAAGGAAGGAAGGAAGGAAGGAAGGAAGGAAGGAAGGAAGGAAGGAAGGAAGGAAGGAAGGGACACTAGCAATAGCACTTAGACTTATATACTGCTTTACAGCCCTCTCTAAGCGGTTTACAGAGTCAGCATATTGCCCCCAACAATCTGGGTCCTGGGGGATTCTGCTTTCATTTAACCATCCTCAACTACTGGCTGTGTTAGGAGTACAATCCAGGGGTGAAATGCAGCAGGTTCTGGAGAACCGGTAGCAGAAATTTTGAGTAGTTCAGAGAACCAGCAAATGCCACTTCTGGCTGGCCCCAGAGTGTGGAGGGAAGGGAGATTCTGCAGTTTCCTTCCCCCAGGAGTGGGGAGAAATTTGAATTTCACCACTGCTACAATCCCCAGAATTCTCAACTAGTATGGTTGGGACTAATACGGATGGTAGAGACACACTTCGTGGGAAGAAAACCGCGTGGGTTTGATTCTGCTCTATGCTGATTTAATGCATGGTCTAAATCAGGTTTCTTGCCACTAAAAGAGCTCCGTCGGGAGTCAGGTCCACATGCTTCGAGAAAATGAAAAATCAAAAGCATTGCTGCCCCCAATGTAATCTCCCTCCATGGTTTCCCCTTCCCTCCATCATAAAATAATGCAGGCTTTTTTAAAAAAAAATCATTTCTGAGATTATTCCCTTCTGTCTTGGCTGGCTTGCAGGGCGAAGTAGATTGAAAACCAGAAGGTTTGCTCTCAATCACGGAGTTTTTAAAAAGCAGGAAAATGTGAGCTTTAGAAAAACGCTCCCTACGGCCAAGCACGATTGGAAGATTTGATTGCAAATAAAAAACCCCACTTTCATCACAAGGCAGCGTCCAGGAAGCGGCCTTTGAATTTCCATCCTTTTTACATTTCCATTGGCATCAATATCTTAGGTCCTGAGCTGGTCTTTGGGTGACAATTTGCACAGGGATTCCCAAAACCTTGGGAAAAGTCCATTGTCAAGCAAATCACCGATCAAACAGCTCGACGTACAACGGTTCGTTTAACGACTGTTCCGAGTTACAACAGCCCCGAAAAAAAAGAGACGTATGACCATTTTTCACACTTACGGCCACTGCAGCATCTCCGTGGCAAGAAGTGTGATAAAGTGGATCAAAATTCACTTGACTAATGTTTCACTTAGCAATATAAATGTTGGGCTCGACGGCAGTCATAAGATGAGGATTACCTATATGGCACACAACTGTTTGCTTAATTGGTGCTCCCCACCCATCGTACTTGTGGGAAGTTATCATCCAGCCCTCTCCCAGAAAAATGAAATATCCTAGGAAATATTGAAAAGGCAGAATATTTCTCTGGATGTGAAAAGAAAGAAACATGTTTTAAAAGGCAGAATAGTTGCCTGTAGCTTCATGCCCATCCCCACTGTTAATGGGCCACTGAGAAGGCCAAGCTAGTTCACTTTACATAATAAAGACTTCTCCACTGCAGCCGCAGGGGGGATGGGAGTAAAGGCATGATAATGTTGGAACTTTACTCAACTCTCCACATGGCATCTGAGAACTCATCTATACCTGGATTCAAAACACAGCCTAGAGAGCTGCCCCTGCATGGCCCCATGGGAGTCTGACAACCAATCAGAATACATTTCTTACACAGGAACAGGAAACAGAGAGGTGGGACTGAACAGGGTATAAAAAGCCTAGCAAGCCCCTCCTTCAGCCCTTCTCTTCTTCTCCACCAACATTGAAACATGTGATCCCCTTTTCTGTTCAGGGCTCAAGCCATGTGGCCCTGTCCAACAATAAACCATCTTTCCAAGCAGCCTCCATGTCTCCAGTGTCTTTTTCCCCACTTGGAGCCGAACCCAGAAGGACATTTCTTCCATTCGTACATCACTAGACCAGAGGCCCAAAGTTGTGTAGACCAAGTGTGTTAACAAAGGACAACGAAGCAAAAGCAAAATCCTCTTGTGTGATTACACCAGCGTTTCCCCTCTTGAGACTTGAGGCGCTGGGACAACGAATTGTCTCATATTTTCCATCAACGGCGTTGCGTAGGAAGCAGCAAAAACTCCCCGAGCAAAACACGGATTCGTTTCCTTTTTAAATGAATAAATCCTGCCTTCCAGCCATCTGCCACACACGGAGGGGATTAGCACCAATTCATTACCAAATAATAACAACGCTAATTATTTATTTATGATGAGGTCAGGGGCCAATTGCATCGAAGGAAAAGAACACAAGATTTCCTCCATCCCCCCCCCCCCCCCCCGGGGACAAAATTCCCAGAAAGATCCGGTGGTGGAAACAAGATGCTGAACGATGAAAGGCGATGAGTAAATGAGAAAGAAATAAAAGGGGGGAAAAAAAGAGAGGAAAGAGAGAGAAAAGACAAAGGGAAATATAAAGGTGGGCTTTTGATCTCCTTTGCAACAGTTATACAGGCCTTTATAATGTTTCCCCCTCCCTTTACAGTTACATAGACAGATTCCATCCATGTTTTTACCTATCATCTTTCCATATTCTCTCCTTTCTAATCACCCAACCCATAAATCACAAGTCAATGCTTTCCAATTTTCAGGAAACATTCCGTAAACTCACTAACAAATTGCAATTAGTTTACGGGTTGTTTTCTTAATCAAACAAGTCAATTTTGCCCCCTCTGCAAAATCTGTCATCTTCACCAATCATTCCCAAAACGGTGGGTTTTTCCAGTCAATGCTCTGTGTTAAAGCAGAAAGAGTCGGTGGGAGAGGGGGGGCTGGCATCGCGAAAAGCGTTGTTATCTATTTTTTTTTAAATATACTTTTTTATTTTCCATTTTCATAACATATAATCACATGTATGCTATTACGTATCTAGTATCCTATTGTAGTTCCATCTGCCAGCCAGTGCCGACTGGCAACTACACGGAGGAGAGCCTTTTCAGTAGTAGCTCCGACCCTTTGGAACGACCTCCCCGTGGAGATTCGTACCCTCACCACCCTCCAGACCTTCCGCACAGCCCTTAAGATCTGGCTATCCCGTCAGGCCTGGGGTTAAAGATTGGGATCCGTCCCCACCCGAATGATGAATGAATGTTGCTTCTATTTTTAATTGTGTATTGTCTGTATATGTCATTACGTGTATCCCCTCCCTATAGGTTGTAAGCCGCCCTGAGTCCCCTCAGGGAAAAGGGCGGCCTATAAATAAAAGCAATCTAATCTAATCAATCTAATCTATTAAGTAGTAATTACATCAGTTCCTCTTGCCATCAACGCCCAGAAAGATAAAAACCCATTATTAGCTCTTCTGCTCTCCATACACCTTTCTTCTACCTCTCTCCTACCTCCTTCCCTCCATCATCCCTTTCTACTCTACTTCCCCTTTCTCCTTCTCCTCTCTCTTCATTCCACTCCTCCTTATCCTCCTCATCTTCCCCCCTTACCTTCTCTCCTATCCCTCTCTTCCTATCTTTCTTCTCTCCTCTATTTCCCACTCTTCCTCTCATTCACTTGGTGTATTTCAGCTTCTGAGCAAACTCCATTCTACGTTGATGGTATTTATGCTTCCATATCAATATACTTAACATATCTTAGTTTTAAAGAAAAAAATAAGAGAAGACAGTATACAGGTGCAATGCATTCTGGACATGGGAGCAGCCAACGGCAAGAGCAACGGGAGCCCGCGGAGTCATTTCCAGTTATGAGTTTTGAGGAACCTCAAGAGAAGCAACAGCTTCACGAGAAAACCACGCTCGTCTTTGGATCTGCTCACTGCAAAGAGGCCAGGTTGCGTCGTTAATGCAGTGGGCTGCATGCCTACTCAGGGTTACCATGGTGAGCTGAAGCAGTGGTATCATGGCCACTTGGTCTGTCACTGCAACCTGCTTGCTCAGGAAGAGAGTCTTCTAACTCTTCTAACCATCCACCAAGAACCCGAGTTCTTGGATTCTTCCCACAGGTAAGAGCTCTGTGCTAATCCCTTTGCTGTTTGCTCTCTCTCTCTCTCTCTCTCTCTCTCTCTGTCTCTCTCCCTCTCTCTCTGTCTCTCTCTCTGTCTCTCTCTCCCTCTCTGTCTCTCTCTCTGTCTCTCTCTCTGTCTCTCTCTCTCTCTGTCTCTCCTCCAGTTCTCGCCCACCCGAGCAAACACATGCAAAAAGCAAGCCAAACAAAACAGTTGTGCAAATATCCCTGCCAGGTTTAAAGCAAACAAACCTTAAGCCCTCCCCGTGAAGTTCTGTGTGTGTGTGTTATTTTAAAGCGAAGCGCCATACATCATAAATGATAATTGCAAAAGCAAATGAAATGCTTATTAACACCACCTCAACTCAGAGGAAACAGCTGTACGTGTTTGTAATTCGTTGATGGGGAAAAAAAAGTAATTTGCAAGCAGCCTTAAGGAGTGGGGGGGTGGGGGTGGGTGGGAGGAAGGTCCTAAGGCAAGATCTGCACTCCAAGCCAGACATGTGGATTAAAATGAGACTTTCAGACGAGGGGGGGGGGGTCTTCGAAGAGACCAGGCTGAGCAGAAACCAGAAGAGCTAATCCAGCCAAGATATTAAGGTCACATTTGATTAACAAGGACTATATGGCTTCCCTTTGTAGGACGTTAGCACCCCCCCCCTCCTAGAAAAATGAAATATCCTGGGAAATACTGAAAAGGCAGAATATTATATTTCCCTGGATACGGAATGGAGAAGCCTGTTTTTAGGAACAGGAAGCAGACTCACTCTTAATACAGTGTTTCTCAACCTTGGCAACTTGAAGATGTCCGGACTTCAACTCCCAGAATTCCCCAGCCAGCATTCGCTGGCTGGGGAATTCTGGGAGTTGAAGTCCGGACATCTTCAAGTTGCCAAGGTTGAGAAACACTGTCTTAATAGCCCCCACCTTTGTCAATGGGCCATTAAAAGGCCTGAGCAGGTCTATTCTACATAACAAAGATCCCCCTTCTTTTTTCTTCTTCTTTTTTTTTTTAAATTCCACCTTTTTTAAACATTAAAACCACAATTACACTTTTACAGCTTTCCGTTATCGGCATTTTCTTTTTTTTCTGATTTCAAATTTTCCATTCCCAGGCCTATTGTTTTATACGTATATACCTCCTTATTTCATAGTTACTCATTTAGGTAATATATACCGAGGTGGCGCAGTGGTTAGGGTGCCAGTACTGCAGGCCACTTCAGCTGACTGTTATCTGCAGTTCAGCGGTTCTAATCTCACCGGCTCAGGGTTGACTCAGCCTTCCATCCTTCTGAGGTGGGTGAAATGAGGACCCAGACTGTGGGGGCGATATGCTGACTCTGTAAACCTCTTAGAGAGGGCTGAAAGCCCTATGAAGCGGTATATAAGTCGAACTGCTATTGCTATTGCTATATACACCATTTACACCACTATTCCTCTCTAAATATATACCATTTCCTTTTATTTTATTTTGTATATATTCCTTATGCATTAATTCTACATCTCTTTTCAAGCCAATTACACCACCTATTCCGTATCTTGTATTACTCTGTTTCCCCTCTCCCTCTCTTAGTTCCATCGTTAATTTATCCGTTTCTGCGCATTCTAGCACCAAAGTGCTTTTTTCAAGAGGCAACTGGACTTTCCGGTTTCAGGAGTATAAAACCTTCCCATTCCTCACCATCCAAGTCAGAGCTGAAGAAGCTTCTTGGATGAGAAGCAAAACCGGATTGTTGTTGGGGGCGATAGGCTGACTCTGTAAACCGCTTAGAGAGGGCTGAAAGCCCTATGAAGCGGTATATAAGTCTAACTGCTATTGCTATTGCTATTGCTATGCTGACTCTGTAAACCACTTAGAGAGGGCTGAAAGCCCTATGAAGCGGTATATAAGTCTAACTGCTATTGCTATTGCTATTCAAAGAAAAACCCCAAGAAGGTCCCGTTGCCTCTTGGAAAAAAAAGGATCACCTTTTTGTGACCCGGATGACTGAGGATCTCCATAGACAATTCAGCATTTGGAGTGGCGTCAGCAATCAATTTAGCATCGGAGCATCTGCAGCTCACGAGTCTCACATCTCATCAAGCCTAAATGCACTTTTGATCTGGACATCAAACATCTCCCCCCGCCCCGCTCTCCTTTTTTTAAAAATCACCCTGCTGATGACCGGAAGCTTCCAATGTCAAAACAGACACACTCCGTTGGTGACATTCAATCCACCTAGGAAAGCAATGGCTGGCATTCTCCTGAAGCCCGTGGCTATAAACTCAATTGATGGGGCAGGGAGGCCTCATAAAGACACCCCAGGAAGAAATCTAGAAAAGAGATCTGCTCACAGCTAACAGCAGATATGTCGCGGGGTTGAGAGGATTCCCTGCAGGGAAGAAAGGCTGCAGGAAGCAATCACTCGTGCCTTTATCTATGGACTGCCTAAGGAAGGGGGTCTCCATCCTTGGCAGCTTTAAGCCTGGAGGACTTCAACTCCCAGAACTAAACCAGGTTGCCAAGGTGGTGGACTTCCGTGACCCGTCAAAACCGGGGTCCACTAAAGCGCGCCCGATCAAAGCGCGTACGTGACGTCATCAGCAGGGCGAGAAATAAAATTAAAAATAAATTAAATTAAAATTAAAATAAAATTAAAGCAAGCCGATTCACGTAAAGGTAAGGGTTAGGGTTAGGGTTAGGGTTAGGGTTACGTTAAGCGTTAGGGTTAGGTTTAGGGTTAGGTTAAGGGTTAGGTTTAGGGTTAGGTTTAGGGTTAGGTTAAGGGTTAGGCTTAGGGTTAGGCTTAGGGTTAGGTTAAGGGTTAGGTTTAGGGTTAGGTTTAGGGTTAGGTTAAGGGTTAGGCTTAGGGTTAGGTTTAGGGTTAGGTTTGGGGGGGTTAGGTTTAGATTTACGCGTTAATTTTAAGTTTACCGCTCACAGCGTGCTGTTTTCGTCACGCTGTGATGATGTCACATACGCGCTTTCGTCGAGCGCGCTTTAGTCTACCGCGGTTTTGTGGTGGAACCGTGGACTTCAACACCGGGAGTTGAAGTCCACAGGTCTTAAAGTTGCCAAGGTTGTGGATCCCTGCCTTAGCCTAAGTTGCCAAGGTTGTGGGACTTCAGCTCCCAGTGTTGAAGTCCACAAGTCTTAAAGTTGCCAAAGTTGGAGCCCCCCGCCTTAGCCCATTGCACAAAGCCTGTAGATTTACATCAGAGTTCATGGTGATCACACTGTCGGGTACAAAGAATCGGGGACAGATGTTAGACTGCAGTTGGGTTTATTGCTCAGGATCATACACAAGACTCCAGCCAACTCAGATTCAATCCTAAACTGGCACCCGATACAAGAAGCCTCAACGGAGTCCAAGAGAAGGGAGGGGCTTGCATCATTTGTGGCGATGTTAAGGACTCCAGGCTGACGACTTGCTTAACTCCGTCCCTCCCATCTCTGCCCGCTCTTCCCCCCTACGGAGAAATTGCTCTTTCTCCCCTCCGTCTGCACTTAAAAGATGAGTGAGCGAGAACCTAAGTATCGCGGCGCGCGGCTACTCTCCGCCGAGTGTGAAAAATGCTGTCCAGGCTGATTAAAGGGGGGGGGGGGAGAAGATGCTCCTTAACGCTCCACTAATTGCCTGCTGCTGTGCGTCTATTTCCTTCCACCAAGCAATGGGGGCCAAAGCCCAGGCAGAAAATGAGCTGCTCTTTCAAAATGGTACTGATGGCTTTGAGATGAATAAAACATGCGGCATGCAAGATTAATACGAAAATGGAGTTGCGGGTGTCATCAGCAGAAAGCACCGTTTCACAGCAAACCCCCCCCCACCCCTCCCATGCATTTATTGCTAAGAGGGGCTTCCGTTGTCATGCTTGAAGCCTCAAGAAGGCTAAGTGGGCAGGGATGGAGGAAGGATTTTGCTTCTTCGCCCCTTAAAAGTGGTCAAATCTTTTGCTCTGATTTATTTGTATCCCGCCTTCGTTCTTTTTACGAATAACTCTAGGTGGCCAACATAGCCACGTTCCTCCTTTTATTTTCCCCACTACAACAGCCCTGTGAGGTGGGTTTATGGCTGAGAGGGAGCCAGGGGATTTTCATTGCTAAGGTGGCACTAGAACTCCCAGTCTCCTGGTGATTGGCTCAGTCACTCAGTCGGCTTTCATGGCTAAACAGGACTGGAACTCCCAGTCTCCTGGTGATTGGCCCAAAGTGACTCGGCTGCCTTTCATGCCTAAAGCAGGACTAGAACTCACTGTCTCCTGGTGACTGGCCCAAAGTCACCCAGTCGTCTTGTCCAGGGTCCTCCACATCCTCCAGACTCAGAAGGCCCCTCGCTATCGGAGTCTGGTGGCAGCTCCAATGGCTGGGCCACAACAGGTGAGTATAGCACAGGGGCAGGTAAGCGGACCCAGCTGAAAATCAGAGTGAACTGGTTCGCTCCCAGCCAATAGTCGGAGCTGCCGGTTCGCCCAAACCAGTCCGAACTGGTCAAATCCCCTCCCTTTGGTCTTCCTTGAAAACGGCGACCTATAACAGTGAAGTCAAGTTCTGCTAAACCAGAACTTTAATCCAGGGGTGAAATCTATTTTTTTCCCCCGCCAGTTCTGTGGGTGTGGCTAGCTGGAGGATGGCGGGGTCATGTGACTGGATGGGCATGGCCAGCTTCCCCCCACTTTTTAAAAGCATTTTTTTTTCCTTCCGGTTCGGGCGAACAGGCAGGAAAAAAAATGCTATAAAAAGTGTGGGGGGGGGAAAGGTTCTGATAATTGCACGGCTCCCAGCTGAGTCACGCTACCTTCAGCAGCTTTTATTTTATAGCAATAGCAATAGCAATAGCAATAGCAGTAGACTTATATACCGCTTCATAGGCCTTTCAGGCCTCTCTAAGCGGTTTACAGAGAGTCAGCATATTGCCCCCAACAATCTGGGTCCTCATTTTACCCACCTCGGAAGGATGGAAGGCTGAGTCAACCCTGAGCCGGTGAGATTTGAACCGCTGACCTGCTGATCTAGCAGTAGCCTGCAGTGCTGCATTTAACCACTGCGCCACCTTGGCTCATATTTTATGCTACCGGTTGGCAGAACCAGGGAGAATCATCCGCACCGGGAGGATTTCACCTCTGCTTTAATCCCTCCCACTCCTGGGGGGGGGGGGGCAGACCTGCCAATTATTGCCCTCGGCTGCTCTTCATTTCCCTGGGGGATGATTACGGGGGTAAAATTAGACCACATGCAACCATCTTTGCAATTAGCAGGATCTAAACCTGGTTCATAAATAGGGTGAGCGCATAGCTCTGGGTGTTTTCAAGCCATGCCTTTGGAAAGGAAAATACAAGTCAAAAAACAATCTACCGATTTGGCTTTCCCAGATCCGCCAAGGGGCTCATTCACGGCCGATCCCAGTCAGCTCCTGCTTTGAGCAAATACCTACCCAGATACTTCGCCTGCTCAGTAAGCAGAACTGGGATTAATTATTCAACGAAGGTTCCTGTCCGCTCTGGATTAAGTCAGGGCTACTAAATGGTTTCCGAAACCTCCGGCCAACTGGGTGTGAATATGACTAAGAGCTGCCTGGATCTTAGCCCTTTGAGGAGGGAATAAGAGGGGACAGCAGAGGTGGGAAGTCAAACGAAAGGAAAAAACAGCCGAGGTGGCGCAGTGGTTAGGGTGCAGTACTGCAGGCCACTTCAGCTGACTGTTATCTGCAGTTCGGCTGTTCTAATCTCACCAGCTCAGGGTTGACTCAGCTTTCCATCCTTCCGAGGTGGGTGAAATGAGGACCCGGATTGTTGTTGGGGGCAATATGCTGACTCTGTAAACCGCTTAGAGAGGGCTGAAAGCCCTATGAAGCGGTATATAAATCGAACTGCTATTGCTATTGCTGTTGCTATCTATCATCTATCTATCTATCTATCTATCTATCTATCTATCTATCTATCTATCTATCTATCTATCTATCTATCTATCTATCTATCCATCCATCCATCCATCCATCCATCCATCCATCCATCCATCTATCTATATCTCCTATCTATCTATCTATCTATCTATCTATCTATCTATCTATCTATCTATCTATCTATCTATCTATCTATCTATCTATCTATCTATCTATCTATCTATCTATCTATCTATCTAGAGCCGAGGTGGCGCAGTGGTTAGGGTGCAGTACTGCAGATCACTTCAGCTGACTGTTATCTGCAGTTCAGCGGTTCTAATCTCACCGGCTCAGGGTTGACTCAGCCTTCCATCCTTCCGAGGTGGGTGAAATGAGGACCCAGACTGTGGGGGCGATATGCTGACTCTGTAAACCGCTTAGAGAGGGCTGAAAGCCCTATGAAGCGGTATATAAGTCTAACTGCTATTGCTATTGCTAACTCAAGACGCTGCATTCAAGAATCAAGAGACTTCACAAATCAAAACAAGATTCATGGAATTCCTTTCTTCGTGACTACCCCAAAAGCACCGTCTGTTGCCCCCGCCAATGCTGTGGGGTCTCCACAGGAGTAAGCTCTTACTCACCACAAGGGACAGGGGCCTTTTCCAAGAGACCACTCCAATCAGCCCGGACAGCAGCACCTGAAATTAAACCAGAAAGATGAAAAGAAGAGTTCAGACTTAGGGATTTTTCAAAACCAAGAAAAGACGGCGACAACTTGAGTCTAACTATGTCAAAATCTGCCTGGCAATTTTTCATATACTTTCTTCTCCCACCCCCCCAAAAAAAAGGCTTCTGGCTTTTTTTTTTAAAGTCTATTTTCAGGTTATTTCAAAAGTTCTTTCAAATTTCCTTCGGTTGGGCTTTTGAATTGCCTTTCCCACTAGACCTGATGGAACACTGCTGTTTTCCAACGTCAATCTTTCTATCTCCCCAATCTTGAAAAAAAACAACCCAATTCTCCCCTCCCTAATCTCTTTGCCTTGGAGTTGAATGGGAGGGAAGCCACAGATCTCTGGAGAAAGAATGATATCATGAAGCCACAGATCTCTGGAGAAAGCCACAGACCTCTGGAGAAAGAATGATATCATGAAAGAGAGGACTTCCCAACAGATTCTCGACGGCCCCATCAAAAATACATTCAAGAACATTGTATTCCACCCTGGAGAATCGCACCAAATTTTTTTATCTCCTCTGAGACTCCATAAGAACATAAAAAGACAATGAGTAGAGTAGAGTAGAGTAGAGTAGAGTAGAGTAGAGTAGAGTAGAGTAGAGTAGAATAGAATAGAATGGAATAACAGAGTTGGAAGGGACCTTGGAGGTCTTCTAGTCCAACCCCTCTGCCTAGGCAGGAAAGCCTAGACCAGTGTTTCTCAACCTTGGCAACTTGAAGATGTCCGGACTTCAACTCCCAGAATTCCCCAGCCAGCAAACGCTGGCTGGGGAATTCTGGGAGTTGAAGTCCGGACATCTTCAAGTTGCCAAGGTTGAGAAACACTGGCCTACACCATTTCAGACAAAATGGTTATCCTACATCTTCTTAACAACTTCCAGTGTTGGAGCATTCACAACTTCTGGAGGTAAGTTGTTCCACTGATGTACCACTGAGTTGGACCTACTTCAGCTCATGCAACGGTCTCTTTTCACACTAGCCCACCACTGCCCAATGAAGCCCACCACTCTACCATGAGATGCCCATCCTTGGCTGAGGGTTTTGGAGGTTGCAATCCCAACCCACAAAGCAGGCACAAGATTTGGGAAGACTTTTTTGTCTTAAAAAAAAAAAAGAAGCTAATTGTCCATTGTTCCTTTGGCATATTAACTTTTCAAAAATGGAAGAATTGGTTACAGGGCCACGTTGAGATGGCGCAGCGTTTTGCCACCGCTGCAAAATTCATTGCCGCCTCAACAAATCCATCATCAACACATCCCTTCTTTTCCTTCTATCGAGTATTTCTCCCCTCGCAGCGAACTCAAAACACTTCCCTGCACCAAGTATTTGTTTTTACAGAACATTAATTCTATTATGCACTCATCAAGTTTAATGAAAAAGTTATCCGGGTGTAATTATGCAAATTTATTTCCAAAAGTAAATGAATTCAAAGTGTAGAGAGCCGACGTGTAAATTAGCCAAAAAAGAAAAAGGCGAACGATGTGTGTTTGTGCGTCTGTTTTTGATCCCCGCGCAGATGTCAAACATTAATAGGCAGAGCTGGAGGCATCTCGGTCGCACTGCAGCTGGGGTTAATCAAGATCACCGAACGGCGCAACTGTAATTGTCAGCGGTGTTCCCCAAAACCTTGGCATGGCAAAGGTCCCTGCTTGACTCTGTTTTTTAAGATGACAGCAGCTGAAGGATGAGACTCGACTCGCGCCGAAGGTCTTGCAACCCAAATATAAAAGAAGTCAAGAGTAAAACGTTTTTTTCCCAGGGCAAAAGCTTTTTTGCTTCAAAATTGCCTTTTTTCCTGCCTGATGGAAATGGCCAAAACTTCTTTCGAAGCGGAGCTGTGAACGGTGATCGAGCGGGAGCACATTTCCTTTCAAAAATAGCTTTTTTTTAAATTTAAAGTTCTTACACATCTAAAGTAAAAGAATAGCAATAGCAGTTAGACTTATATACCTCTTCATAGGCCTTTCAGCCCTCTCTAAGCGGTTTACAGAGTCAGCATATCGCCCCCAATAATCCGGGTCCCCATTTTACCCACCTCGGAAGGATGGAAGGCTGAGTCAACCTTGAGCCGGTGAGATTTGAACCGCCGAACTGCAGATAACAGTCAGCTGAAGTGGCCTGCAGTACTGCACCCTAACCACTGCGCCACCTCGGCTCTTAAGATTGAGCGAAGGGCAAGAACACAGAGGAAGAGGGCTGGAAGGGGGTCTTGGAGGTCTTCTAATCCAACCCCTGCTGAAGCAGGAGGCCCTACGGGGTCCTTAAATCATTACGATGAACCCATCGTGGCTAAGAAGGCTCCCTGCAATTCAGTCCTGGGCTTCAAGAGAGCTGCAAGGGGAGCCAGGGATGGCGAATCTTTTCGGTACTGAGTGCCCGGAATGTGCATGCAGGTATGCACGCCAGAGCATCAAAAACCCAAGGAGGGTGGTTTGGACTGCAGAAGATCAGGGATGGGTTTTAAATTTATTTATTTTTTTGGACTACCGGTTCGGTGGGCGTGGCTTGATGGGGGCGTGTGACTGAGTGCCCAACTTGAGATCACTCACGCACACTCAGTCACATGACTCTCCTCCCCAAGCCACGCCCACTGAAGTGGTGGTGAGAAGTGTTTTGACAGCCTTGCAGAGTTAAGGGAGCGTCTGCAAACTACTCAGTAAGGAAAAAAAAAGGTGTTGTCCTACTCCGGCCCCCAGGAACACTCTGCAGGTTTTGGCAGGGCTGGGGGAAGGGAAAAAAGGCCCCCATTTTGCATTCATTCATTCATTAACTCACACATTCATTCATTAACTCACACATTCATTAACCGCCCATCCTAAGCCACTCTGGATGGTTCACAACAGAAGCAGGTTCAGACAAGGCACTCCAGAATAAACCACTGGTTACAAACCACAACGAATCCATCCACACCTCCATGCTAAGTCGAACTGTGTCAACCCAGATTCTTTATTTAAGAGTCCTTTTTTTTTTAGGGGAGGGGGATTTCTGCCAATTCTACCTCTGTAAAGGCCCCCCGTGCTTTCAGTTTTAGAACAGGCTTCCCAGTTTGAAGAATTGCAAAATGACAAAAACCCATGTCACAATCGGGAGCCCAGCGGGTTGCAATCGCCGTGCAAAAAATTGGAATGATGTTGGCCCGCGTGGTTTAGAAGAGTGTTGATCTCCATGTGTCCTAGCAAAACAACAACAACAACAACCCCAGCTGAGGCTTCCTTCCATCTCTTCTCATTTACCCACTGCCGATGGGATGACTAATCTCATCTTAATTGCCATGGAAACAGATGCAGAGGCTGGAAGTCCTTGGGCGCTCCCCACACGCAGGACAGGGGGAAAATACCCCAGCCCATCGCACATGGGGCCAGAGTCTGCTCACCGTCTGCAGCATGGATCGTGTCTTAACGCCAACTTGATTTCTCTGCTTCTCCTCCGGGCTGTGATGAACCCAAATCGGCTGAGCTTGCGCAGAGACAGGAAACAATTTTGCCGAGGTGGCGCAGTGGTTAGGGTGCAGTACTGCAAGCCACTTCAGCTGACTGCTATCTGCAGTTCGGCAGTTCAAATCTCACCGGCTCAAGGTTGACTCAGCCTTCCATCCTTCCAAGGTGGGTGAAATGAGGACCCAGACTGTGGGGGGGGCGATATGCTGACTCTGTAAACTGCTTAGAGAGGGCTGAAAGCCCTATGAAGCGGTATATAAGTCTAACTGCTATTGCTATTCTCCTGGGGAGGAAAGCTATGGCAAATTATAGACAGCCTACTAAAAAGCAGAAAGACATCACCCAGCAAAAGTGTGTCTAGTCAAGGCTGTGATTTCCCCAGTTGCAATGGATGGCTGGGAAGGTTGGGCCATAAGGAAGGCTGAGCGCCAAGGAATGGAGGCCTTTGAACTCTGGTGCTGGAGAAGAAGACTCCTTGAGCCGAGGTGGTGCAGTGGTTAAATGCAGCACTGCAGGCTACTTCAGCTGACTGCAGTTCTGCAGTTCGGCTGTTCAAATCTCACCGGCTCAGGGTTGACTCAGCCTTCCATCCTTCCGAGGTGGGTGAAATGAGGACCCGGATTGTTGTTGGGGGCAATATGCTGACTCTGTAAACCGCTTAGAGAGGGCTGAAAGCCGATTCTAACTGGAACAGGAAACAGAGAGGTGGGACTAAACAGGGTATAAAAAGCCTAGCAAGCCCCTCCCTCAGCCCTTCTCTTCTTCTCCACCAACATTGAAGCCTGTGATCGCCTTTTCTGTCCAGGGCTCAAGCCACGTGGTCCTGTCCACCAATAAACCATCTTTCCAAGCAGCCTCCATGTCTCCAGTGTCTTTTTCCCCACTTGGAGCCGAACCCAGAAGGACATTTCTTTCAACACCACTTTGTCAGAATTGTGCTTAACTTCTTCTCCAATCTTCCCTTAACGGATTCCTCATTCTCTTCCCTGTCTCTGGAGTCCACTTCAAAACTCTTCTTCCTGAGTTTATTTCTTTTGCCAAACGCAGACTATATACGAGTGGGTGGCATAAACATTTGGCACGCAAATAAATAAATACAAAACCTCGCACAACAAACAGGGAAAATCTTTTGTCATTTCCACAATGAAAAGAAAGAAGAAAGCAAAACCTCTCTTCGAAAAAGCAATCATGGCAGTCGGCTTGCAGATTATTCCAGGCGCTTCTCTTTCTATTCTCTTGCCATCTTCAAGAACTTCAAACTTCGTCATTCGTTGTTTTTTTTGTCTGAAGTTCGGTTTCTGAAAAATCCAGGCCACGCCGAAACACTCCAGAGGCCCCACTTAACTAGAGACCCACTTTAAAAACTTCCCTTTCGCTCGGCGTTAAGTAGCTCAACCAAAAAAAAAAAAAGAAACACCCTTGGTGATTCTCTCCCATCTTTTTGAGGGCCTGCAGCCATTTCTGTACCGTCTTCAGCTGAATTTTAAAAAAAAGGAAAAGCAAAAAAAAAAAAGTGGAAGAATTGAGGGTAAGTCCCAGGTCTCCTGGGGGGTCGAAGTCAAGGCCCCCTGAAGGCATTTTCTACAGAAGGCAGTTGTTAAGTGCCAGACAGTGAGGTGTGTCAGTGAAGCCACAATTTGTCATCATAGCCAAATCGACTGCATCTGTGGTTCATCAGCCAAGCAATCAAGACAAAATTAAGGGGTTTTGTGGGGCAATGAATGCGGGGGAGACAGCAAATTTTCTAGCCACAAACTTAGGCATCGGGAGAAATCCCAAAATGTGCTACTATGCACACAATTCTTCCTCCAAAAAAGTGGGCAGGCCTTTCTCTGCAAATTCACAGCTGCTGTTTTGATTCAAGACCGCTGAAGATTGGCTCCAGTGTTCTGACTCGATGGATCTGCTCGGAGAGAGCGAGGCGAAGGGGCTGCAGAAATCAATAAGGGCCAATATTTTTCTGCTCCGGATCTTATTTCATAACCAAGGTAATCCCATCCTTAAGCCCAAGACACGGCTGTCTCCAACCTCAGACATAATAATACAGACTTTTTATTATTATTATTATCGACATTTGGGGTGCATCTAATCCCTTGGGATTATTATATTGATCCAAACACGAATCACATTGCAGAATGTCATGTCGTTCAAGAGAGCTTTGAGGCTTCCTTGCAAAAAAATATCATTTACAGCCAACGGCTGACCAGGCTGGTCCATTCCCTGCAAGAGCCAAGGGGGCACAGTGGTTAAATGAAGGCACTGCAGGCTACTTCAGCTGACTGCAGTTCTGCAGTTCGGCTGTTCAAATCTCACTGGCTCAGGGTTGACTCAGCCTTCCATCCTTCCGAGGTGGGTAAAATGAGGACCCGGATTGTTGTTGGGGGCAATATGCTGACTCTGTAAACCGCTTAGAGAGGGCTGAAAGCCCTAGGAAGCGGTATATAAGTCTAACTGCTATTGCTATTGCTATTGATGGGGATTTCACCTTCATTCTTCCTGGTTGAAGCTGCATCTTTTTACAGTAATTCTAACCTTCATCAAGGCTAGCAAAAAAAAGAAAGGAAGAAAGAAAGGAAAGCAAATATGTGGGAAATCATTTTTGGCTGCTTGCAATGGTTTCTCAAAAGCAGCAGCATTTTGGCCAGCTCATTGTTAAGGCACAGAACCAGCTTGTTTTCATTCGTGTGAAAAAGATGGGTATTCTGAATTTTGCAGGCTTCTATCATGCCCGTGGTGGGTCAGGGATGTGGTGGCTCAGGGATGTGGTGGCTCAGTGGCTAAGACACTGAGCTTGTCAATCAGAAGGGTTGGCAGTTCGACGGTTCTAATCCCTACCGCTGCTTAATGGAGTGAGCTCCCGGGACTTGTCCCAACTTCTGCCAACCTAGCAGTTCGAAAGCAGGTAAAAAATGCAAGTAGGAAAATAGGAACCACCTTTGGTGGGAAGGGAAAAGCGTTCCGTGTGCCTTGGGCGTTGAGTCATGCCGGCCACATGACCACGGAGACGTCTTCGGACAGCGCTGGCTCTTCGGCTTTGAAACGGAGATGAGCACCGCCCCCTAGAGTCAGGAACGACTAGCACCGATGTGCAAGGGGAACCTTTTACCTTTAGCTATCATGCACACCAAGAGTTTGGGGCCTTCATGTCACTTCAATCACAGGAAATGGATCTTTTTTGTTCAGCGCAACAGCCCCGATCTCCTTCCTTCCAATAAGGTTGGACTGCATCTTCCATCACTTAGAGCAGGGATCTTCAAACTTGATGGCTTTAAGACTCGTGGACTTCAACTCCCAGAATTCCCCAGCCAGCTATGCTGGCTGGGGAATTCTGGGAGTTGAGGTCCACAAGTCTTAAAATTTGCCAAGTTTGGAGATCCCTGACCTAGAGGGAAAGGGGTTGAGAAGATTGGAAACATCGGCAGACTCACTGGCCACATGTTCAGTGTACATGAGAGCCATTAAGAGAAGAGATCCGATGAAGAGAAAGTAGGTGTGGCTGAATCTTTGCAGATGTGCCTCCTTCCTGTGCGAAAATCTACTGTGCTTTGGAAGCGAGGTCCAGCCGTAAGCAAGACTGGTTCATGCCGAGAACTTTGATGCCTCCAGTCACTGTTACAGAACAATGGAGTTGGAAGGAACCTTGAAGGTCTTCTAGTCCAGCCCTCTGCTCAAACGGGAGGCCCCGTACCATTCCAGACAAACGGAATCTTTTCTTAAAAACCTCCAGGGATGGAGCAGCCTGAATGTCTGAAGCCACGCCATTCCAAATTGTTAATTGCTGTGTCAGGAAATGTCTCCTCCGTTCTAAGTTGCGTCTCTCCTTGATTAGTTTCCACCCGTTGCTTCTTGTTCTACCCTCGGGTGCCTTGGAGAATAGCTTGACTCCCTCTTCTTTGGGGCAGCCCCTGAGATATTGGAAGACTGCTATCATGTCTCCCCTAGTCCTTCTTTTCATTAAACTAGACATACCCAGTTCCTGCAACCGTTCTTCATATGTTTTAGCCTCCAGTCCCCTAATCCTCTTTGTTGCTCTTCTCTGCACTCTTCCTAGAGTATCAGAATCTTTTTTATATTGTGGTGACCAAGCCTGGATGCAGCAATGCAAAATTACCTTCCCTCTTCTCTCTCCTGTCTCCACCAATATCACCAAGACTGGCAATAGATCATCGCCAAGATTTGCAGGAGTTCTGCTAATAACCCACGAAGAGCCTTCCCATCGTGGACTTAGCAGCTTGAATCATCAAAGGGAAGCCCTTTGTTTTTTCCTAAACGCCTTGTCAAAATGTCAGGCGGCTCGAAGTGGTGGGTGAACGCTTGAAAAATTGACAAGAACGCTTATTAACCATGATATTTCAAATAGGCCGTGTATTCAAAACACAGCAAATATTTGTCCAAAAAAAGTTAGCTGGGGGAAAGAAACACAGACTGTGGTGCTTAAGATTTGGATATTTTTCATTCTCCCTGCCTTCTTGTTTGTTTGCCATTCCAAAGATGGTCAGCTAAGAAGTCAGCAATCAAATCAAGAAACGGGTTTGTTTCAAAGCAGGTTCCCCATCTAGGCACCTTCCGTGTACACCGAGGCTAAAGTTGGGGGGAGGGGAACCTCAGGATTTCAGCTCCAGCATTCCTGGTGGAAAATCCAAGACTTTTTTTTTTGCAACCTCCTGTAGAACTTGGGTGACAAGGCCTGATGGCAAACAGCTGTCCACAGCCTCCAACTGACTTTGAACCTGAAAATTAAGTACCTCGGATCTACTTAATTCTAGAGTAGGAAACTGGTCAGAAATCTCTGGGTGCTACTTTGGATTGGGAAGTTGAAAGGAGTGGGAGGGGGAAGGAGAAGGATGGAGGATAAGAAGGAGAAGGAAGAAGGAAAAAGGAGGAGGGAGGAGAAAGGAGGGAAAAAGAAAGGAGGAAGAAGGAGGAAGAATGAGAAAGAAAGGAAGAAGGAAAAAGAAAGGATGAAGAAGGGGAAAGGAGGAGGAGGAAGGAGGAAGAAAGGCGGAAGAAGGAAAAAGAAAGGAGGAAGAAGGAGGAAGGAGGAAGAAAGGAGGAAGGAGGAGAAAGGAGGGTGAGAAAAAAGGAAGAAGGAGAAAGGAAGAAGGAAAAAGAAAGGAGGAAGGAGGAAGAAGGAGAAAGAAAGGAAGAGGAAGGAGGAAGGAGAAAGGAGGAAGAAGCAGAAGGAAGAAGGAAGAAGAAAGGAGAAAGAAAAGAGGAAGAAGGAAAAAGGAGAAAGGAGGAGAGAATAAAAGGAGGAAGAAGGAAAAAGAAAGGAGGAAGGAGAAAGGAGGAGGAGAAGGAAGGAGAAGGTAGAGATGGCGGAGGAAAAAAGAGAAGAGGGAAGAAAAAAGGAGAAAAAAGGAAGGAATCACCTATACCCTTTCTTCCCTGCTTTCTCCTGTTCCTTTTCCTTCTCCTCCTTCCTTTCCTTCCTCCTTCCTTCCTTCCTCTCTGCCTTCCTCTCCTCCTCCCTATTCCTTTTCTCTTCCATTTCCCTTCTTCATTCCCATCCATCCATCCTTCCTCCTCCTCCTAGCTAAACACTCCTCTTTCCAGCCTCACCTGGAAAGCTTCCTATCCTCTCCAAAAAGCTCCACTTTATTTTGAAGCACCGATAACCCGGTTTTAAAGAGCAGCGGAACGAGAAGCCTGTCACTTTGCAATGGGCCCAGAGAAGAAGGCCAAGGCCTGGAAGGGGGGGGGAACTGGAGAGAGAGAGAGAGAGAGAGAGAGAGAGAGAGAGAGAGAGAAGGACGAGGCAGACGGATGGCGTTTTGAACAGGCGCCCAGCAAGAGAGGAAATAAAAACTCCTCTTTATTATTAATATGCTTTTAAAAGGACCTGCATGGAGGGCAGGGAGAGAGAACACAGCGGCTTTTTTCTCTCTCTCTTTTTCTCTTTTTACTAAAAAAAACTCATTTTTCTTTGTAATCATGAGTCACTTCAGGAAAGACGCATCACTTTTTCAAGCGGAGCCTTCTTCATCCAAAGAGCCACAATCACAGCTCCATCTGTCTTGTCCCCCTCTCATCCCATTCTTTATCCTGAGTGACTGCAGTTTTCAGACCTGGCTTTGCCGCGCACAATTATTGGGCTAAGAAACAAGCAGGAAGCCCCTCTTAGCTAGCTGAGAATTAGATAGGATTCGTTGGCAGGTTCACAGGGCTCATTTTGCAACAGGCGAGAGCATCCGGCTCCCCTTACTGTCAGCCCTGCGGCCCCCTCTTCTTGTGGGTCTTTGGCCTGCCCCACTTTCTGTTATTCTGCTATGCCTTTTCTATGGTGGGAAAATGGGACTGTATGGAGTTAGATGCCATGTAGCCATAACAACATTCTTTCTTGAAAGCCAAGGTCATCCTTTGTCTTTGCACCTCTGCACCTGACTGGATCTGGATGGGTGGAAGCTGCCAGTATGGCAGTGGGAGATTGGACCATGGGATGGACTTGTGGGTGTGGGGGGCAAGATCTTGAACTTTCAACTGGGAGGAGAAAACCGGGAAGCTTTCAGATTCTGGTTTTCCCAAATGTGCCAACGTGGCTCTCTTGATAAATTGGAACTTTGAGGAATCCTTTGCCTCGGACTCTGATTTAAATTTTGGACGCTATTTGGAACCCTGACATTTACGAAGCTAAGCAGGGTTGGCCTGGTCAGCAGGTGGATGGGAGACGACCAGCCACCCAAGGACTATAGATATATAGACTATCCTCAAAGGGCAGAAAGTCCAGTTTGCCTCTTGGAAAAAAAAAGCACCTTTGGGACATCTTGACCAGCATTATGGCTGGACTGAAAGACCCATGTCCATCCAGAAAGACGTCATCCAAGAAACGCCTTGAAGAGAAGGAAGTTGGCCAAGAGACTTGACATTTCAGGGAATGGAGGTCTTTCTCTTAGTCCTGAAGGTGGTCGCATCGCCTTTGAGTTGACAGGACCTTGGTGGCTTCTCATGGTACCTCCATCTCGTGGATTCTCATCACAGATCATGCAGGGAAACTGGCAGCCTTGACGGAGCTTACGGTGGAAATACAAGATTACATCAAAGACGCATTTGAGGCAAGAAGAAGGAACAAAGTGATCCTTGAGTTGGTTGCACTTCAGGAGGAAGAGCCAGACTTCCCGGGAAGGAGCCCTGTGGAGCAGGCGGTTGAAGGAAGACAGCGGGGTGTAGCTGAAGCACAGCCGCTGCCGGCCAAATATTCAGCGTCTTGTGTCAGGCACCGTTTCATCAGGGCCAACGTGATGGACACCCTGCAGACCTCCTTGACAAGCCAGCGAGGAGCAGACGGGCCATAATCAAAGGAAATGGATGTTTGGCATTTCGACAGCACTTGAGACAAATTCTCCTTTCTTCTAGTTCTTTTTTCCCCTTCTCTCTCCTTCCTCCTTTCTTTTTCTCTTTCTCTCCTCCCCATCCCTCCTTCCTTCCTTCGTTCTTTCTCTCTCCTTCCTTCTTTCTTTCTTTCTTTCTTTCTCTAGCCTTCCTTCCTTCTCTTTCTCTCCACCTCCTCTCCTTCCTTCTTCCTTCCTTCTCTCTCCTTCCTTTCTTTCTCTCTCCTTCCTTCTCTCTCTCTTTCTCTCCACCACCTCCTTCCTTCTTCCTTCCTTCGTTCTTTCTCTCTCCTTCCTTCTTTCTTTCTCTCTTTCTCTCCACCCCCTCTCCTTCCTTCTACCTTCCTAAGTCAGAATATAACATATAAAGCAGTGTTTCTCAACCTTAGCAACTTGAAGATGTCTGGACTTCAACTCCCAGAATTCTGGGAGTTGAAGTCCAGACATCTTCAAGTTGACAAGGTTGAGAAACACTGGTTTAAAGAGAGATTGGACAGCCCTTTGACTGGCATGTTATAGGACCTCCTGCCTAAGCAGGAGAGGATGGACTAGAAGACCTCAAGTTATTCGGTTATTCTTCTTTTAATTTCTGCCTTGAAACGTTGGCCTCGGCAGTCAATCAATGCACAAATTGATTGCCCTTCCATCCTGGCAGACTGTTTGCCAGCTGGACGTCCCTGCGTAACAGGATCGTCAATCTCATTTCCCCAGTTAAACGTTTTGGGATCAAAACATTTTGGGCCTTGCGAGGATTTTCAGCCCAAATTTGATTTGAACCGGAAGAACCCAACCGTGCTTCATGGCACGCCGGATCCAACGTTGCGGTTAAAAGCCTTGGTCCTTCCCAGAATAAGGGACAACGTCACAAGCTTCAGATTGGGATGAAAACCATTTCTTTCCGTGCTTTTCCTACGATTTTTTTTTCTCCTTCTGTTTATTTCTGTAGAGGTTCTCAGCCACATCCAGGTCCTGGATGTCCCCAAGGTGCTTTTTCAGGAGGCAATTGGATTATCTTGTTTTTACTTTTGAAAATGTTTCGCTTCTCATCCAAGAAGCTTCTTCCGCTCTGACTGGATGGTGGGGAATGGAAGGATTTAAATTCCTTGCAGGCAGCTGGTCATTTGCATCCTTTTAGAGGGTCCTTGAAGGGCTTGGAGGTTTTATCCATGTCCTCGGGGTCTTCTTGAGTGGTGCAAATGGTTCCTGCAGTCTGCAATTCTCCCTCTGGAGATCCATTCCTCCTCCCACCCCATTCCAAGGGCCTTCATCCCAAATTGTGTAGCTAAAGGTCTGTAGAGATTCTCAGCCCTCCAAGTCACGGTTCTCCCCAAGGTGTTTTTTTCAGGATACAACTGGACTTTCTTGTTTTTTTTTTCTTTTGAAGACTTCTCATCTGAGAAGCTTCATCACCTCTGACAGGATGGCCAAGGTGGCACAGTGGTTAAATGCAGCACTGCAGGCTACTTCAGCTGACTGCTAGTTCAGCAGTTCGGCTGTTCAAATCTCACCGGCTCAAGGTTGATTCAGCCTTCCATCCTTCCGAGGTGGGTAAAATGAGGACCCGGATTGTTGTTGGGGGCAATATGCTGACTCTGTAAACTGCTTAGAGAGGGCTGTGAAGCACTGTGAAGCGGCATATAAGTCTAACTGCTATTGCTATTGCTAACTATGTGGGAAGGAAGGAAGGAAGGAAGGAAGGAAGGAAGGAAGGAAGGAAGGAAGGAAGGAAGGAAGGAAGGGGCAAGAGGCTGATTCTGTATATATGTCTAAGAAATAGGAGCCGAGGTGGCGCAGTGGTTAGGGTGCAGCACTGCAGGCTACTTCAGCTGACTGCTATCTGCAGTTCAGCGGTTCTAATCTCACCGGCTCAGGGTTGACTCAGCCTTCCGTCCTTCCGAGGTGGGTAAAATGAGGACCCAGACTGTGAGGGCGATATACTGACTCTGTAAACCGCTTAGAGAGGGCTGAAAGCCCTATGAAGCGGTATATAAGTCTAACTGCTATTGCTATTGCTCTATCATCTATCTATCTATCTATCTATCTATCTATCTATCTATCTATCTATCTATCTATCTATCTATCTATCTATCTATCTATCTATCTGAGGTGGCGCAGTGGTTAGGGTGCAGTACTGCAGGCCACTTCAGCCGACTGTTATCTGCAGTTCAGCGGTTCTAATCTCACCGGCTCAAGGTTGACTCAGCCTTCCATCCTTCCGAGGTGGGTGAAATGAGGACCCAGACTGTGGGGGCGATATGCTGACTCTGTAAACCGTTTAGAGAGGGCTGAAAGCCCTATGAAGCGGTATATAAGTCTAACTGCTATTGCTATTGCTATGGCGGGGAAGGGAAAGATTTATTTTCCTTCTTTTTATATTCAACACCTTCCTCTTTGCAGCTCCTCCGAACAATGAACCCATGGCCTCCTTCAAATCGAGCTGGCTTCTGTTTACAGGGTAACAATAGTCCCGATTTATTTTTATTTTTTGAAGAAAAAAAATCTTTAAGGAGGTCTCAAGGGACCCCCCCCTTCTATTAAACGTTCCAAATTAGGCTGAACCTCCCTCTCCGCCCCCCAACCTGATTAGTCAAGCATAGTCAGATTATACCGAAATGCCTTTGCTAATTATAAATCTCTGTCAAAACGCTCTAACAATAGAAAGAGAAGCCTTTTCTTCTCAGAATCATTAGAAGGGGGGGAAATTTTTTCCTTGAGAAGACAAAAGGGATGAAAAAAACGACACTTGGGGAAGAAAAATGAGCTGCGTTTACAACCAGCATCCATTTAAATAAAAAAAAGACACCCTTACATATATAAGGTAAAGGTAAAGGTTCCCCTCGCGCGCATGTGCTAGTCGTTCCCGACTCTAGGGGGCGTTGCTCATCTCCGTTTCAAAGCCGAAGAGCCAGCGCTGTCCGAAGACGTCTCCGTGGTCATGTGGCCAGCATGACTCAATGCCGAAGGCACACGGAACGCTGTTCCCTTCCCACCAAAGGTGGTTCCTATTTTCCTACTTGCATTTTTTTACGTGCTTTCGAACTGCTAGGTTGGCAGAAGCTGGGACAAGTCACGGGAGCTCACTCCATTATGAAGCACTAGGGATTCGAACCGCCGAACTGCCAACCTTTCTGATCGACAAGCTCAGCGTCTTAGCCACCCTCCAGAATTGGAGAGAACTCCCCATAAAATGCCTGCAGTGTTTTGAATTCCCGTCAAATTGGGAAGCCAAGGTGGCGCAGTGGTTAAAGTGCTGTACTGCAGCCACTTCAGCTGACTGTTATCTGCAGTTCAGCGGTTCTAATCTCACCGGCTCAAGGTTGACTCAGCCTTCCATCCTTCCGATGGAAGGTGAGTAAAATGAGGACCCAGACTGTGGGGGCAATTTGCTGACTCTGTAAACCGCTTAGAGAGGGCTGAAAGCCCTATGAAGCGGTCTATAAGTCTAACTGCTATTGCTAACTGCTAAATTCATCTTGGATGAATAGAGATCACAAGGAGGAGAATTATCTTTTGGATCCGAAAGGCTGTTTTTAGATGGTTGCAAAAATCTGGCTGGCCTCTTTGGTGAGACGGGGGGTGGGGGTGGGATCGGTTTCCGTGTTGCAAAGCCCTAGTAGGGCTGTTCACCTTGGAGTCTTTCCAGCCTCCCCCCCACCCTCCGAAAATAATGATTGAGATGACTTTGACAGGTTCCTCCTGCCCCTTGGCTCTCTCTTGTTCCTTTGCTCAGTCTGATCCGGCCGTTGGGAATGTCCACACTTCCTGCTGCTTTCATCAGCCTTTGTGCCTCCCCTCTGCAGAGTTTTCCTCCCCCCAGGATGATTATTCTGCCCTCCCCTCACCGGGACTACAGTTCAGAGGAGCTTTAAAGAGAAGCCGCATCTTTCGCCCTGCAGTCGGTCAAGTATAGAACTGAAATAATCTCATGCAGAGGGCTGCTTCTGCGGAACGACTGGCAGCTTGAGGGAGCAGCTGTGAAGGTTATGGAAAAGGCAGCCCAAGGGGTGGTGATGTGGCTCTACCTACCAAGATTAGACTAGCAGAAGCCACGGTGTTCCCCATGACCCTCAACGGAAGAAGGTTGGGTTTTGGAGAAGCAGGATAGAGAAAGACAGTTGAGGCTTTGGAACTCTGGAGTTGGAGAAGACTCTGGAGACGATCCAAGACCAACACCAAGAGAAGAGAGGAAGGGGGTCATCAAGCAGACCAACGTGGAGTCCTCACTACAGACACAAGTGGCCAAGTTCAAGTTATCCTGCTATGGACTTAGGATGCGAAAACCCAGCTCTCTGGAGAAGGCTTTCGATGATGGAAAGATGAAAGGAAAGAGAAGGGTGACAGGTGTACTGTCGAAGACCTGAAGGACGAGGCTGAGCGTAGATCATCATGGAGAAGTTCCAGCTACGTGATCTCCAAGAATCCGTAACAACTTTCTCAATCAAGAAATGGGAAGAAGAGGATGATCAGCAGTTAGGCAGACAGACTCAGTTATAGTAACCAGGGGAGAAGACTTGAAGGACCAGGCTGGGGACAGATCATAACGGAGAAAATACATCTTATCTGGTTGCTAAGAGTTGACAACGATTTGTTAGCACATAATTAAAACAACACAGAGGTCTGTTTGTATGCGCATTTAGGTCAGGGTTGACGCACACGCACACCCTCCCTTCTCCAAAAGGGCTGATGATTAAACCGCTCAAAAATAGCCAATAAAATAAAGCATGGATGGAGGCTTTTGAGATCAATCTCGAGTCACTGGAAATCATGTTTTTGCTTGTTAAAGCTAGGCCGGTCTGGTCCTAGCAAATTAGCAAATGCGATTGAGCTACAATTCCTGAAGAATTCTGGGAGTTGGAAGTCCATGGCCCTTTAAAGCATGCTGGCTAGGGCATTCTGGGAGTTGAAGTCCATGCCCTTTAAAGTCGCTGACTGCCTGGTCCAGAGAGCCAGACCTTTTCATGGAGGCCCCTGATCCAGGTTCTCTTCTCTTTTAGCCAAGGTGGCGCAGTGGTTAAATGCAGCACTGCAGGCTACTGCTAGATCAGCAGGTCAGCGGTTCAAATCTCACCGGCTCAGGGTTGACTCAGCCTTCCATCCTTCCGAGGTGGGTAAAATGAGGACCCAGATTGTTGGGGGCAATATGCTGACTCTCTGTAAACCGCTTAGAGAGGGCTGGAAGCCCTATGAAGCGGTATATAAGTCTACTGCTATTGCTTTTCCTTTAGAAGTTTTAAAATTAAGACCATTCTATTGTCTTCCTGACTGGGGTGCCTGCCAACGGTTTAACTGCTTCTGTGACGTGAGCTGCATGCCAGTTTTTCTTGCCTTGCCCCCCATCCCCTTCTCCTCTGGCTGCATTGTTGCGCAGAGCTTTTGTGTAGAAAGATCAGGACTCGGCCGGCCGACGGGGAACACACACACACACACAAGATTTCTGAAGGGGGAGGTAGAAACTGTGAAGGAAAATTATACCTGTGACTTATAAACACACTGCCGGCAGCAGACAGGCTCTGCGGGTTGGAAAGAGGGAAGGGCATTTGAAAAGTCTAAAGTGGAAATTAAAGAGGGAAGCGTTGGGAGATCAGAATGACAGAGTTGGAAGGGACCTTGGAGGCCTTCTGTGTTTAGGCAGGAAACCCTACAACCACTACAGACAAAGGGTTATCCAACATCTTCTTAAAAACCTCCAGTGTCGGAGCAATCACAACTTCTGGAGGCAAGCAGTGATTAATTGTCCTCGCAGTCAGAAAATTATTCCTTAGTTCTAAGCTGCTTCTCTCCTTGATGAGTTTCCATTCGTTGCTTCTTGTTCTGCCCTCGGGTGCTTTGGAGAATAGCTTGACTCCCTCTTCTTTGGGGCAGCCCCTGAGATACTGGAAGGAAGGAAGGTGGGAAGGAAGGAAGTTGGGAAGGAAGGAAGGAAGGAAGGAAGGAGAGAAGGAAGGAAGGAAGATGGGAAGGAAGGAAGCAGAGAAGAAATGGAGGGAGGGAGGAAGCAAGGAGAGAAGGAAGGAAGGAGAGGAGGAAAGGGAGGAGAGGAGAGGAGGGAAGGGAGGAGAGAAGGAAGGGAGGAGAGAAGGAAGGGAGGAGAGAAGGAAGGATCTCTCCTTGATGAGTTTTCCATTCGTTGCTTCTTGTCCTGCCCTCGGGTGCTTTGGAGAATAGCTTGACTCCCTCTTCTTTGGGGCAGCCCCTCAGATATTGGAGGACAACTATCACGTCACCCCTGGTCCTTCTCTTCCTTAAACTAGATGATCCATGCAGTTCCAGCAACTGCCAGGGCTTTGAAGGAAGTCACATCCTCAGTGGGGAGATGCACAGATCAGCTGGTGGGGAAGGGACAAACAATTCCATTCGAATAAACAATTCGAGGCCACGAATAGTCCTCGGCTTTCCACTATAATTAGGTCCGGCTGGGAATGTTGCAAATAGCAATCACGTACGATTCTAGGAAGCTGAGTCCGCGCGTCATTCCCTGCCAGCTGCCAAGCACCCAAATATTGATCGCGTGGCTATGGGGAGCGTTGCCGCAGTCATAAGTGTGAGTCGTTTTTGTCCATGATGGTGTCGCTTTGAACTGTGAGAATTCGTCTGAAATTAAAACCATGGCCCACTGTATGTGCCAGGCCGATATCTCAAGAGGGCGCGTCTTCTCTGCAAATGCCACACTGCATTTCTGAGCTGGTTCGGTGGCTGAGACGTTGAGATTATCGATCAGAACGGTCAGCAGTTTGGCAGTTCGAATCCCTAGCGCCGTGTAACGGAGGGAGCTCCCGTGACTTGTCCCAGCTTCTGCCAACCTAGCACGTAAAAAATGCAAGTAGAAAAATAGGAACCACCTTTGGTGGGAAGGGAACAGCGTTCAATGCGCCTTCTGTGCTGAGTCATGCCGGCTACATGACCACGGAGACGTCTTCGGACAGTGCTGGCTCTCTGGCTTTGAAATGGAGATGAGCACCGCCCCCTAGAGTCGGGAACAATTAGCACATATATGCGAGGGGAACCTTGACCTTTTAAACAATTGGCTTCTAAGGGGAAAAAAACCATTGCAATTTATGCCCCCCAAAAGAAAGGTGATTCATGTCATTTCTACCGTTCTGATTTATAATGTCTTTTGAAGTCATCCCACGGTCATCCTACCCAAATAGCAATGATGCAGATGGGTTTCGTTTTCTTTTATCACTCCAACGATGGCTGGGATGATGCTATGAAGACTCTTGGGAGCCAAGGTGGCGCAGTGGTTAAATGCAGCACTGCAGGCTACTTCAGCTGACTGCAGTTCTGCAGTTCGACTGTTCTAATCTCACCGGCTCAGGGTTGACTCAGCCTTCCATCCTTCCGAGGTGGGTAAAATGAGGACCCGGATTGTTGTTGGGGGCGATATGCTGACTCTGTAAACCGCTTAGAGAGGGCTGAAAGCCCTAGGAAGCGGTATATAAGTCTAACTGCTATTGCTATCTATCTGTCTGTCTGTCTGTCTCTGTCTCTGTCTCTGTCTCTGTCTCTGTCTCTGTCTCTGTCTCTGTCTCTGTCTCTGTCTCTGTCTCTCTATCTATCTATCTATCTATCTATCTATCTATCTATCTATCTATCTATCTATCTATCTGTCTCTGTCTCTGTCTCTGTCTCTGTCTCTCTGTCTGTCTATCTATCTATCTATCTATCTATCTATCTATCTATCTATCTATCTATCTATCTATCTATCTATCATCTATCTATCTATCTATCGGATTGTTGGGGGCAATATATGCTGACTCTGTAAACCGCTTAGAGAGGGCTGAAAGCCCTATGAAGCGGTATATAAGTCTAACTGCTATTGCTATTGCTAAATGACCCGAGACCTGACATCTGATTTACATAAAGGAGACCCAGTGAGATCAATCGGTCTCTGACCAGATGGGCAGAACATTTTACCACGAATATCAGCTTTGAAGAGGCGAAGGGGGTGAGGCCAGCTTGGGAGACGCTGACGCTGCCTTTTTTAGGCTGGTATTCTTGCAAAGAGCTGGGCTGAAAATCTCCGGTTCTCTTTCCTTAGAGGGCAATTACCCCGATCAGAAGTTCCCCGTGAGAATCCGTTTTGAAAATAGGACAGACAAAACAGCCCCCCACCCCATTTCGCACAGGAATCTGCAGCTCTGCATTTCCAATTGACACCCTTGTGAGGCGGGGAAAGAGAAGCAATTCCTTCTGGTGCTTCGCTTTTGCCAAAAAAATTAAGAAATGGGGAGAAACGTGGAAGAGACGTGAGTGAGGGACTATCAGGAATTCACCCTACAATTCTACCGTTTGCGTCCCCGTTAAAATTCTGCGCAAGCTGAGGACAAACCGGATAAATCGAGCAAAGGAATCTGGATTCTGAAAATCCAAGCAGTGGTCCTGCTTAAATCATGATAACAATTCCCAGTGGCATAGAATTTTTTTCTCCTAATGCAGTGTTTCTCAACCTTGACAACTTGAAGACGTCCGGACTTCAACTCCCAGAATTCCCCAGCCAGCATTCGCTGGCTGGGGAATTCTGGGAGTTGAAGTCTGGACGTCTTCAAGTTGCCAAGGTTGAGAAACACTGTTCTAATGCATGGTTCTATTTAAGTCGAAGTTTCTGCACTGGATTCGACTCTGCTGGGCCAAAATTCCAGAAGTCGTAACAATCCTTCACCAACGGCATTAATCTTGCCAGCCAACCTGCCTCCTTAAAGCCATTCCCCCCCCCCCCGCAACATAAATTGAAGGCCAAGACGCTTAAGAAGTCCCGTTTTTCCCCTCCCTCCCACCATCCCAACCTACACACAAGTCCGGCTTATTCCTATGCCAAGACATAAATAACGGAGCCAGCTCCAAAGCAATTCCCTGTCTCTCCGCTTAAGCTGGTTTTATGTTCTGCATCCCAAGAGTTTGGGCCAAGAGAGAAAAGATGGTCTGGGGGGAGGAAGGGAGAACCGTTCAAACCAAGTGGGACAAATGAAGGCAGCCAAAAAAAAGGGGGGGGGAAGCTTGAAATCAAGCAGCTTAATTCAAAATACAAAAGAGAGGAAGCGGAGAGGCTGGTCCTAAAAATGAAATAAGTTTAACGCGTTGCAGAATTTGCTCCTTTTTTTGATTTTAGACCCACACGTGCATTCTTGGTCTTTAATTGGTGCACCCTCCACCGGAGCCCACAAGCAACTTTTCAGATCTTCTTTGTGGTTCTTCTACTCCTCCAAAGGCCAAGCCTGGGGGAAGACATCTGGAGGAGAAGGAACGCTTCACCTCCAAGTAGCCAGGTCTTCTGACTTCCATGAGCTCCTCAACCATCACAAATGGTCCAAGATGGGACAGCGTCCCTCTAGAGCAGTGTTTCTCAACCTTGGCGACTTTAAGTCCTGTGGACTTCAACTCCCAGAATCCCCCAGCCACAGGTGGCTGGGGGATTCTGGGAGTTGAAGTCCACAGGACTTAAAGTCGCCAAGGTTGAGAAACACTGCTCTAGAGAAAGACCTACCCACGTCGCAGAGAAGCTTGGGACAAGGTTAAACTGTAGGTGGCTTTCTTTCTCATAAGGGAAAGAACTTAGCCGTCATCCGTTCAGTTGTATTTAAAAAAAAACCAGAAGAAACCAGCAAATTTTACTCCAGAGGTTCTCTGCTGAGTGTCAGATTGAAAAAGAGGCTGCAGATAGGGTGTCCATCCAGATGTTCTTTGCCAGAGCTCCCCGAGGCCCCACCCACCTTTGGTCAATGATGAGGGAGACGGAGAATTGTAGCATAGGAACATCTGGAAGGCCAGAGGTTTCCTGTTTTCCTACATCTTTAGCGAATCCTGCTAAATATGATCCTCAACCTAAATTGTTAAGAGAACATCTGAGCCCAACTTAAACACGGAACAGCTTCTGAACAACGGAGGCGACATGAAGATCACGGAGACAAAAGTAGCTGGGTTTTTCACCCAACTTCAAAAGCCAGGGGGACAACTCCTATCCGTTTGTGGGTCCTTTTATCCCTCCTTAGCAATTCAATCGGCCGAATCCGAACGCAATCTTTTGATCTCAGCAGCCCTACAGGGCCAATTACTGTCCCTCAACCTCAAGCACCTTTGCCTGGACACCTTGATGAAACGGAAATCCCTCCACCGAAGATCAGAAGCCTGGAAGACCTCCGTTCAAAAGGCGATCGGCGCCTTCCCTTCTGGAGGTATTTTAAGGAGCAGCAGGGAAATCGCGGGCTGCTTTGATAACTCGCTCTTGACAAGGATTTAAGGAGAGTCTCGAAGCCCTTTGAGATACCTAGTCTTGGTGCCAGAAGATCTCCACTGTCAATGGAGATGGGGAGGATCCATCCAGGGAGGAGAAAAACAGTTGCATCCACAAAGAAATCCTACCAACTTTTTTGAACCTTCCTGCTTTGAGGGCCCCATCCAGAGCAAAGAGGAAGGGACCTCCAACTAAGCCATGCCCAAAATCACCTCCTACAAGCCTTCCAAGGCGGCCTTCAAGATTTGCTCCTTCCATGAAACTGCCAGGGAGCTTCCTCTTGTGGCCACCTTGCCAGATCCTCTGTCTGACCTCACAACACCTGTTCCTCCTTCTCTTGTTCTCCCACCCGTGTCCAGCGCCAGACTCCAAGCTGGGGAGCCTGCATTGACCATCAATCATCTCTTTTTTTAGACGTCACAGCCAAAGTGGGGATTTGGGAGACAGTACGGGTGCAGAAATGTGTCAGAAATGCCGCTGACCTGAGATTCACTGTTAAGAAAGCCCTTAATACTTTCATACTGAGAAAAAGGGTGGGTGGGGGAGGGATATATATCAGGTTCGAGGAGACGTGTTAGACTTTAATGTAATTTGACTCCACATGTATACTGTTCTTTCTTATATTTTCATTACTATTATTATTATTACTATTTTTTCCTTTAAAACTAGGATATGTTAAGCATATCGACATGTAGCAGAAATACATCAATGAGAGGAGGAGTGGGGAACAGAAGGGAGAAGAAAGATGGGAAGAGAGGGATAGGAGAGAGGGTAAGGGGGGAAGATGAGGAGGATAAGGAGGAGTGGATTGTAGAGAGAGGAGAAGGAGAAAGGGAGGGGAAGTAGAGTAGGAAAGGATGATGGAAGGAAGATAGGAAGTTGGAGAGAGGTAGAAGAAAGAGGTGTATGGAGAGCAGAAGAGCTATAATCGGTTTTTATTTTTCTTGTTGACAAGAGGAACTGATGTAATTATTATTTAATATTATATGATACGGGCTATGTATAGTATACATGTGAGTGTGTGTTATGAAAATGGAAATAAAAAATATTTATATATAAAAAAATACTTTCATACTAACACGAGGAACTCAGCACACGGTAAAACACATTTTAAGCCACAGAGGTGATTAGGGGACTGGAGGCTAAAATATATGAAAAACTATTGCAAAAGTTGCATATGTCTAGTCCCATGATGGTAAACCAATGGCAGGCGTCTAGTGGGATGAAAAGAAGGACTAGGGGAGACATGATAGCAGTCTTCGGATATTTGAGGGGCTGCCCCAAAGAAGAGGGAGTCAAACTATTCTCCAAAGCCCCTGAGGGCAGGACAGGAAGCAATGGGTGGAAACTAATCAAGGAGAGAAGCAACTTAGAACTGGGGAGGAATTTCCTGACAGAACAATCAATGACTTGCCACTAGAAGTTGTGGGTGCTCCATCAAAGGAGGCTTTTAAGGAGAAACTAGACAACCATATGTCTGAAATGGTCTAGGGTTTCCTGCCTGAGCATGGGGTTGGACTAGAAGACCTCCAAGGCCCCTTTCAACTCTGTTGTTCGGTGAAATAAGGTGCAGTTTTTGCCCAAAGGACAATGGATCAACCGATCAACTGGTTAGGTTTATGTTGTGAATGCCCCATACACTGGAAGTCTTTGAGAAGATGTTGGATAGCCATTTGTCTGGAACGGTATAGGGTTTCCTGCCTAGGCAGGGGGTTGGACTAGAAGACCTCCAAGGTCCCTTCCAACTCTGCTATTGTACTGTATCGTATTACTTTTAGGGCACCATCAGCTAAACCAGTGGTTCCCAAACTTGGCAACTTTAAGACTTGTGGACTTCAACTCCCAGAATTCTCCAGCCAGCTGGAGAATTCTGGGAGTTGAAGTCCACAAGTCTTAAAGTTGCCAAGTTTGGGAACCACTGAGCTAAACCATGGTTTCTTCCACCAACAATGGCCTTTGCACAATGAATCCCTTAAAACAGTTCACAGCCCAACAGCTGAGGCTCATGACACACTCAACACAACCAGCCAGGCCATTCCGACAAAGGGCAGAAGGGAAGGGGGCAGAAAAACCACCACCCGCCCCCTCCCCAAATAAACACAGAAAGCAAACTCTTGGCATCGCTTGCAAACCACCACCTAAATCCTGATGCTGAACCATTTCAGGCGCCTGGAACCACTCAACAGACCTATATATTTTATCCCCAGGGGGGTTATAAGGGGGGGGGGGCGGGAGGGGCCGCAAAGGGCAGCGTTAAATGCCAACGAAATGCAAAACTGCCACAAAACCAGAAAAGGGGCCGAAGAGAGCAGAAGCAACTCATCCGATGGCGTCGGGTCACCTCATTTAGGACTAGCGCCTTGTCTTAAAAAGCAGAGATCTGCCTGAGCAGCAGCAGCCAAAGCACAGAGTGGCCAGGCTGATGTGGGACGCTGGGTGCGAGTCCTGCATTTTATTTTATTTTTAAACCCCACCGAAAATGCTGCTAGTCCTAAAAGAGGCAGCCAGATGCCCTTGGAGGTGCCCCAGGCTGCTCTTTGACAAGCAGCATCTCACACCTGGAGAAAAAGTGCAGCTGTCCAGATGTGCTGCCAACACGAGACAACATTCAGATAATGCGCAAACATCCCAATCCTCTGGGCTGGACAGTTGCCAATTCTCTCTCTCTCTCTCTCTCTCTCTCTCTCTCTCTCTCTCTCTCTCTCTCTCTCTCTCTCTCTCTCTCACACACACACACACACACACACACACACACACACACACACACAGATACACAACACAAAACCCGCCTCCCTTGGGATCCCAGGTGAAAACCTCTGTTACCCATGAGCTACCTGACAGGTTTCCCCCCTTGCCCCCCTCCCAAAAGCATCTCTCAAATTGGTCCCAAGGCCAACTTTGAGGGGGGGGGACTCTCAAGGTGGGGGACCCTGGAAGGAGGCTGGCAGGGGCGCCAGGAGAGGAGAGGAGAATAGAATAGAATACAAAGAAATAGGAATAACGGGAATTGAAGAGGAGAGGAGAGAAGAGAAGAGAAATAATAGGAATTGAAGAGAAGAGAAATAGAAATAATAGAAATGGGAAGAGGGAGAGGGATGGAATGGAAAAGAGAAGAGGAGAGAGGAGAGGAGAATCGAATCGAATAGAATTAGGAATGACGGGAATTGAAGAGGAGAGAATAGAATAGAATAGAATAGAATAGAAAGAAATAGGAATAACGGGAATTGAAGAGGAGAGGAGAGGAGAGAAGATAAATAATAGGAATTGAAGAGAAGAGAAATAGAAATAATAGAAATGGGAAGAGGGAGAGGGATGGAATGGAAAAGAGAAGATGAGAGAGGAGAGGAGAATAGAATAATAGAATAGAATAGGAATAACGGGAATTGAAGAGGAGAGGAGAGAAAAGAATAGAAATAATAGGAATTGAAGAGAAGAGAAATAGAAATAATAGAAATGGGAAGAGGGGGATTGATGGAATGGAAAAGAGAAGAGGAGAGAGGAGAGAAGAATAGAATAGAATAATAGAATAGAATAGAATAATAGAATAGAATAGAATAATAGAATAGAATAATAGAATAGAATAGGAATAACGGGAATTGAAGAGGAGAGGAGAGAAAAGAATAGAATTAATAGGAATTGAAGAGAAGAGAAATAGAAATGGGAAGAGGGAGAGGGAGAGGGATGGAATGGAGTGGAAAAGAGAAGGGGAGAGAGGACAGGAGAATAGAATAGAATAATAGAATAGAATAGGAATAACGGGAATTGAAGAGGAGAGGAGAGAATAGAAATAATAGGAATTGAAGAGAAGAGAAATAGAAATAATCGAAAGGGGAAGAGGGGGATGGATGGAATGGAAAAGAGAAGAGGAGAGAGGAGAGGAGAGAAGGGTTCCTCGGCCCCTGCCCGGCGATTGATGAACTCGGATAGACTGCGCCTGTCCCTGGAGTCTCCCCCTCCCCTCCCCTCCCCTCGGCGTAGCCCCTCTGCTCCCGCGGAGCCTCCGCCTCGCCCCCTCCCCTCCCCACCCCCCGCCCGCCCGCCCGCCCGCCCGTCTCACCGAGAAGCCGGCCCAGAAGGGGCAGGAGTGCCGGACGCGGGCGGAGGTGGTGAGCGCCAGGGCGGCGAAGCTGACGGCCACGATCAGGCAGCCCAGCGCCATCTGCGAGACGCCCAGCGCCAGCAGGATCCGGGAGCGGGCGCGGAGCTCGCGCAGGCGGGCCAGGCGGCGGGACAGGGCGGCGGGGCTGAGCGGGAGCGCGCCGCCGCCTCCTCCTCCTCCTCCGCCGCCGCCCGCCAGCAGCCCCAGCGCCCCCGCCGCCCCCGAGCCCGCATCGCGCCGCCCGCCCAGCGGCATCTTCCCCCGGCTAGCTCCCCGGGCTGCACCGGCCGGGCAGCCGCGGCGCTTCCTCCGCCGCAGCCCCGCCGCCGCCGCCGCTGCCTCGCCTCCCCGCCGGCTCCGGCTCCATCGCGGCGCGTCCTCGCCGGCCGCAGCTGGCACCTCCGCGGGCAGCTGGGCTCGGCGGCTGGCTCCGCCTCCGGCCCCGCCCCGCCCCCCCTCCCCCTCTCCAGGAGGCGCCCCGCGGGCGCCCGGTTGCAACTGCGTGCCTCTTGCCTCCTTGGGGCGCCCGCTGCAGGATCTGTCCTCCCCCGCCCCTTGCCCGAGCGTCCCTGCCAGCTGCAACGGCTGGAGGTCTTTGTTTTGGGGAGGGGGTGGCCTGGATGAGCCCTGGTGGGAGGGGGAGGGAGTTTCCAGCTGTTGGCAACACAGGTTTGATGATGGGCGAAGCAGGGGCAGACTATCATTGCTGGTTTGTTTGGCTCCCAGGGTGGAGGGAGGTTTTAATTAAATGGTCGGGTACTTTCGGGCACCCCAGGATAGGGGAAAGCATTCTGGGTACCTCCCCCCCCCAACCCCAACTCTAACCCTTCAGCCAACCATTGGGAGTGAAAAATAGTCACCTTATTTGTCATGTTTGGTGGTGTTTGTGTGTTAGTCGATTAAGAGATGGAAGGGACCTTGGAGGTCTTCTAGTCCAACCCCATCCTCAGGCAGGCAACCCTATACAATTTGAGACAATCTCTTCTTAAAAGCCTCCAGCAATGAAGCAGCCACAACATCTGGAGGCCAGCAGTTCCACTGGTTAATTGTCCTCACTATTGGGAATTTCTCCTTAATTCCAGGTTGCTGCTCTCCTTGATTAGTTTCCTTCCATTGTTTCTTGGCCTGCCCTCGGGTGCTTTGGAAAATAAGTTGACCCCCCTCCTCTTTCTGGCAGACCCCCCCCCCCCAAATACTGGAAGGCTGCTATCATGTCACCCCTGGTCCTCCTTTTCTCTAGACTAGCCAAAATCAAATCCTGTTCTTCCTATGTTTTTGTCTCCCGGCCTTTAATTGTCTTAGTTAGCAATAGCAGTTAGACTTATATACCGCTTCACAGGGCTTTCAGCCCTCTCTAAGCGGTTTACAGAGTCAGCATATTGCCCCCAACAACAATCCGGGTCCTCATTTCACCCACCTCGGAAGGATGGAAGGCTGAGTCAACCTTGAGCCGGTGAGATTTGAACCGCTGAACTGCAGAACTGCAGAACTGCAGTCAGCTGAAGTAGCCTGCAGTGTTGCATTTAACCACTGCGCCACCTCGGCTCTTCTTTGCACCTTTTCTTGTCAAAGTCCCAACTCAGCTGGACCCGATCTTACAACAACTTTTACAGCGGTCATTAAGCAAATCGCAGTCGTTAAGGGAATCCAGCTTCCTCAATGGGTGTTTCTTGCCTCAAATCAGCCAAATAATCAAGATCACCTGAAAATACCCCAACTGGTCGTGAAAGCAAGCAGATTGTCAAAGCAACCAAATTTTTGACCGTGTGACCGTGATGGTTTGGGGGGGGTGTCTAAGGACCATTTTTTTCCTTAGCCCCCTTGTAATTTTGGTTACAGTTGGTCGCTAAAGGAAACGCTTATAATTGGAGGACTAGCAATACACGAATTCCATATTTCCCAGGAAATCATCCTCCTCGCTGGAGCACAACATGCTCGTCACGGAAAGATTTTCCACCGCCAGCCTGCAAATGAATGAGAAGATGCAACAGGAAAAGTTATCTTACTCAAAAAAAATCAATACACCTTCATTGCCTTCCTTCCTTCCTTCCTTCCTTCCTTCCTTCCTTCCTTCCTTCCGTCCGTAACTTAATCAACAGGAGAGCCAAGCGAGTGAGGGGGTGTGGCAGCCAAAAGCCCCCATCAACACAAAAAAGGGGTCTAAAATAATTTACAATTCCAAAGATGCCACAGTTTTCCCTTCTTTTTTACATCCCGAGGATAAACGGCCTCTTTGACTTATTACCAAATATTGAAATGAGATATTTCAGTCTAGCTGGGCTCTCTGTGGACGCCTGTCAGGCCTGCAATTATATTCCTTTTAGAAGTTTGGCCTGCCACACTTTCTCCGATTTCATTATGCTGTTTCATTCGTATAGTCGATGGGAGGGGGGAATAGACAGGAGTAGGATTGGGGAATGTATTGTTATCATTCTTTCCTAGAAGACCAAGGTCATCTTTTGTCTCCGCACTTTCACACCTGACCGGAAGCAGCTGGGTGTGGATGCCAGCGTGGGAGAAGAAGATTGGACCATGTGATGGATTTGTGAGTGTGGGGACAAGATCATGAACTTTTAACTGGGTGGAATTCTGATGTCATTTCCAGTATTGGGATTAACACAGATGTGCTAAAATGTCTGCTTTATTAAATTGGAACTTTAAGGATCGTTTTGCCTTGGACTCTGATTTAATTCTACATGATACTTGGAATGCTGACAACGCCCTTAGCCGGAATCAGTCCTACACGATCTGCTCTTTACCCTTAAGGGAACTCCAGTAAGCCCAGGCCTCCGGGTACTGAGTGCGGGTTCAGCATTCAAGGGCACGTAGATGAATCACCCAGTATGACCGCAATTGAGCCCAGAATTTATGCTGCTAAGTGAGACAAGCCACTCAGCTGGCTTTCGTTGCCTATGGCGAGACTAGAACTCAAGACTTTCCTGGTGATTGGCCCAAAGTCACCCGGTTGGTTTTCATGCCCAAGGTGGGACTAGAACTCATAGCTTCCTGCTTTCTAGATTGGTGCTTCCTCCACTGGATAAAACCATGTCCAGTTCTTTTTCTATAACCATCCAACCAACCAACCCTACTTCACAATTCCTCCCAGGGACTCCAGTGCAAATTAACACCGTCACTAAGGCTATTGGTTCAAAGTAGATGGATCACCTGCATGGTTTCGCACACGGGTCACCTCTCTTGCAGGAGCTGCACAGGTGGCCAATCTCCTTCCAATCTCCTTAAAGGTGCAAGTTACCTCCTTTGAAGGTGTAAGGTAAAGGTAAAGGTTCCCCTTGCAGGTATGTGCCAGTCGTTCCCGACTCTAGGGGGCGCTGCTCATCTCCGTTGCAAAGCCGAAGAGCCAGCGCTGTCCGAAGACGTCTCCGTGGTCATGTGGCCGGCATGACTCAACGCCCTTGAAGGCGCATGGAACGCTGTTCCCTTCCCACCAAAGGTGGCTCCTATTTTTCTACTTGCATTTTTTAACGTGCTTTCGAACTGCTAGGTTGGCAGAAGCTGGGCCAAGTCACGGGAGCTCCCTCTGTTACGCGGCGCTAGGGATTCGAACCTCCAAACTTTCTGATCGACAAACTCAGCGTCTTATTTTTGTGTGGTTTTCTTCCGGTGGTTCCTTAATTCGGTTGTTGTTGATTGACTGATTGTGTGTCTGAGTGGGTAGTTTTACAGCTGTGCCGTCTGCTTGCTGCGTTCTGGCAGATTCCCAAACTGCTTCCTAACACACACACACACACCCCCGGCCAGGACGGGGCTGGCCTTTAAAAAACCAAACGACATGGAACTGACGTCATTTCATCCCCGCGCAGCCCAGCCACGCTTCAAGGTTGTGTGTTCCTCTCCCAACCGCAGAGTCAGAACCTGACAGCCCGTTGTCTTATCAATAATAATAATAAAAAAGACAGCTCTTGTTGAAAGTCTTCTCTTTGGAGGAGAAGGAGGAGGAGTAGGCCTTGAATTAAATCTCCCAGTGACGTCAAAACAAAGGCTCTGGTCTTGGATTCAGGGGGAGGGGCAGGGGGGAGGGAAGGGGGAATCTAAAAATGTCCTTTTTCTTATAATTAACTTCTCCTTTCAAGCTACAGAAGCCAAGAGTGAATCTACACCAGTGTTTCTCAACCTTGGCAACTTGAAGATGTCCGGACTTCAACTCCCAGAATTCCCCAGCCAGCGAATGCTGGGAGTTGAAGTCCGGACATCTTCAAGTTGCCAAGGTTGAGAAACACTTATCTACACAGTTGAGGCTAAGACGTACAGTCCACAAGTCCACAAGTCTTAAAGTTGCCAAGTTTGGGAACCACTGGCCTAGGCCATTAGTCAAACAGGTTGACTTGCTTTAAGCCAGAGAGAAACGATGGCCCTTTTATGACTTGTGGACTCCCAGAATTCCTGAGCCACCATGGCCGGCTCAGGAATTCTGGGAGTTGAAGTCCACAAGTCTTAAACTTGCCAAGTTTGGGAACCACTGGCCTAGGCCATTAGTCAAACAGGTTGACTTGCCTTAAGCCAGAGAGAAACGATGGCCCTTTTATGACTTGTGGACTCCCAGAATTCCTGAGCTACCATGGCCGGCTCAGGAATTCTGGGAGTTGAAGTCCACAAGTCATAAAAGGGCCACCCATTTCCCCCCCCCCACCTTTGCCTTAAGAATGCTTCTCAATCTTGGCAACTTTACAATGGGAGGACTCAAATCTTGGCAACCCCCAGCATCCTTCAGCTATCTTACACCTTCAACGAAAGCATCCGACGGAGCTGTGGTTTCCAAAGTGTTACTACTACACCTTTTAATAAAAAAATTGCACCCGATGACGTGAACTGCAATTCATACGTATTTATGCCTTTCCATTTTATTTTTTTTAAAAATGCATCTGATGTAGAGAGCTGTGCTTCCCAAAAGCTTGCTCCTTTCGGTAAAATTTGCACGGGAGGAAGTTCAAGGAAAAGTTTGGCCCTTGGTTAGTCTGGAAAAGAGGCTCTCAAAACCCTTCCTGCTAACCCAGCTCCGCTTTTCCAGCCCAACCTGGGCAGAAGGCAATTAAAGGGCCTCTTTGAGAAACTGGGGGATTTAAAAACCTCCCCAGGCCAGGCAAGCAGGAGGGGGGAGAACGAAATGGCACGAAACCTCTTTAACCTTGGACTAACCTTGCAGTGAAATTGCTGCATCTTCCCCATTTCAACACCTCCCGGCTTTCGGTTTAAGCAGGGAAGCCTCAGATTTTCTGCAGGCAGGAATAATCACCATCATCATAAAAAAAAAACCGGGGGGGGGGGAGAGGCTATATAGCAGACACTGCAGAATTGCGGCCTTGTATGAATGAAAATTAAGGGGGGAAAAGGGGAGGGCGAGTGAGTTTGCAGAGCGCAGAGATGCAGAGAGAGCACGGTGTTACACACCTCGGGTTTTCTGTGCCAGATGTGAAAATGTTCCTAAAAGGTAGCTTTGGTCTGTGTGGGGTTTTTTTCCTCTCTCTCTCTAGAAAAATCAGCCTTGTAGAATTCTCTTGGTGCTTTCTGTATTTTGCGTGTTTAAAAAAATGTTTTATTTGATTAGAAGATGCAAGTAATAGGTGATTTGGGGACAAAGGTGTTCATACAGTTAACTACTATGATGACCGAGGTCGCTTACAGCCTTTAAAAATAACCAGGGGGGGGGGAGACTTTGTAAATATTAACTATGATTTCTTGACAGGTGATTGTGGGCTACCAGCTCGTTTCAATTGTACATTTGGAGCGGAGTATATTTTTCTCTGGAGGTGGAGGAGGTTGCTGTGCAGAAACCTCTTGAGGTTTTCTTTGTTTAGAAAAACGTTTTATTCTATTTATGATACAAGCAATAGGTGAGGTTAGTGGGGGACGGAGGTATTTATGCAGTATTTGTAGAGGGGGATTTTTAAAATTGTGATAAAAGCTTTCAAGATAAGGCAAAGGCTTTCGATGAACTATGATTTCTGATGTGTTTGTTCTGATAAAACGTCCGGTTCCTCCAATTGTGTATTTAGAGCCCGAATATATTATTTTTTTCTCTGGAAAGGTGGTGGTAGCCATCGAGAATGCCCCTGGGACGGTCTCCGTTTTTGGGGAGGGGGCTTGATGGCCTGAAGTCTTCTGCAGGACACAAGGTGGGGGTCTCCTGACGTCTTGGAACGGAAGCTCCTGCCGAGAATTTCGGAAGAACTTGGAGGACATCTACAGTTGGCCAACTAACTTGGTCCACCTCTTCACTTGCCTTGGCCAACGACAGCACCATGGCCAGCAACTCTCAAGAAGAGGAAGGTCTTCTCCATCGTGGGCTCTGGAGACCCAGGACTGGAGTCAGGCACTTCGTCCCCTGACCAAGGCTACCCAAACAGACTGTGTGGACCAGGGGCGGGTTCCGGCGGTCACTACTGCTGGTTTGCTCGTGGCCAAGAGACGCACTTGATGCGCAATGCAACAAAAATTGCTCTGCATATGTGCAGAAGCAAAAGACAAGATGGCGGCATCTATGGCACCGCCTGGAGAACCGTTTCGGGGACATGGTAGGCCTGGGTCGCTGCCAGTTCCAGCAGAACCGGTCCGAACTGGTAGGAATCCACCACTGGGGTGGGCCCCTCAGATGCCTGTTTGCTCCCCCACCTCAAAATGGTTAAGAACGGTATCTCCCCCCACCACCCACCCCAATCTCTAGTCTTCTGAACTCAGCCATCCTTTGCAAGGAAGATGCCTCAGAGAAGCTCAAGTGAATCAAAAGGGTTGGTGGGAGGAAGCAGACAGATGGGAACCAGGGAGGGTCATCAATCAATTCTGAAAAATGAAGGCTGGGAGGGAGGGGGAGGAGGAAAATGCTGTTTTTCTCCAGTTAGATCTGCATTTGGTCCTTCTCATATAAAATTAATCGCCGATGATGCACCCAGAAGAGAAATAAGCAGTGTGGACACAATTGATGGTTGGCTACTACCCCCTGGTGGTCCTTAGCAGCAGTTGAGGAAATCTGCGTGAGAGCGTGGCCAGGCTGGGACAACATCTCAGGGGGAAGAGGGAGCGGTCTCTGCTGAGCTCACACGGGTGAGAACGGTCTTCTTCCTTGTCCAGATTCGGGGGAGGAGAACAAGGAGCACCAGAAGATGGAGGTGGGACACGGAAGTGAAGGAGAAAAGTTTGGTGGGCTCCAAGTGCAATGAAGTGTAGGACAGCGATGAAACTTTGCCCCAAGTTGAAATTCTGGCCCAGCAGCCTGGAGGTCTTCAAGAATGATGGCAGAGATCTTTCTCTAGAAGGTTTAGAATCTGGAGCCTTTGGGACAGAGGTTCCCCTGCCTGAACTACGGGCCTTCCTCTTCCTCCCCAGCCTTGGGTAAGGCTCAAGCAGATGGTCGGCTTCTCTTTATCCAGGAGAAGAACCGTCGCCCTCATGAAGGGACTGAGAAAGTTCTCTATGCTTTGGGTGAGGGCCGTTCTGGATGGCTTTAGGTAGATCCCATATGCATCTTTCCTCCATCTGAAGGTCCTAGTTTTTGACTCCTTCGCATTCAAGGAGGCGACCTTAGGTTCCCACGGAGGGCAAGCTCATTGCTGACCAAGGAACAGAATTAAGTCCACGTGGCCCCTCATCTTCTCCTGCAGCACAATTACAAATCTACTTGATTCCCGCAGTTAGCTCGGCATCAAAAGGCAAGTGGTCGATTGCTTGGTTCTTCTTGGTTTCCCAGGCTAGTCGATGATCCTGGAATTTTCTCCCATCCAAACACCAGCCAGGTCCGACCATGCTTAGCTCGAGAACCAAGTTTTAAGTCTCCGTGGATAAGTCTACACTGTAGCCCATCTTTTGGCCAAAACCCCCAGATGGAATTGAGATGGGGATTATGAAGTCATGAGAAACCATGATGGAAGCTTCCACCACACAACATGGGAAGCAGAAACCCACCTCCTGTTCAATTGAGTAGCCTTCTCCACTCCCCACGGGGGGGGTGGGGTGGGGACATCTCTGCTGTGAGGTTGCCTAGAGACCACAACAGGGAGATGGGTTGATATAAAGGTCATGGCACATTGATATTGCAGGTGTCGGACGGAGACAAAGCAACAGCAGAGAAACCACAACGAAAAGCTACTATGGTTATGTGGATCACGACTTGTAGGCCACCTTGGATCTGGTTGACGGGCAACCACAGAGCAGAAGGGGTTGGGTGGGTGGGGAACCAGCCATTACAAAGAAGGCGACTTCCTTGCTCCACAGATGTTGACTTTGTGCAAGGAAAGCCAGATGTTGGTCATCTCACAGCAGTGCCTCTCAGCCAGGGGGTGAAATCCAGCCGGTTGCGACAGATCCTGGTTGGTGGTGGGGGAATTCTGAGTAGTGCGGAGAGCCGGCAAATGCCACCTCTGGGGTGAGAATGGGGATTTTGTAGTATCCTTCCCCTGCCACGCCCACCAAGCCACGCCCACCAAGCCACGCCCACAGAACTGGTCGTTTAAAAAAAAAATCGAATTTCACCACTGCTCTCAGCCCTTCCTGAGTGAGACCCCTTAAGACAGTGTTTCTCAACCTTGGCCAACTTGAAGTCCGGTGGGCTTCAACTCCCAGAATCCCCCAGCCAGCATAGCTGGCTGGGGGATTCTGGGAGTTGAAGTCCACCGGACTTCAAGCTGGCCAAGGTTGAGAAACACTGTCTTAAGACCTTTAAACCGGAGAGCAAAGGCAGATGGTTATAGTAGTTAAAAATCGATGTAGCTGCAACGTATAATCCCCCCTCCTTCTCACTTACCTATCAATGCTCTTTTGGAGGCACCTGAAAAGAAAACACACACACACACACACACAAACACACACCACTACAGCCAACCCCAAAGTAGAAACCTGTAGAACGAAGACGGTTCACAAACTTGGGTTACGTCCAGGTTCCTTTTGTTTTTCAATCGGATGGTGCTAAGGAGAACTTTTTAGGGGGCGGGAAAAAAAAGGGGGAATATATCCTGGGTTCGAGACGCAGCTTTGCAACGCGAGGAATCACTGCAGGAGTTGCGACAGCTCCGTCAGTGGGAGCATTTTGGAAGGAAGGTTATGGAATCGGGGCGTCATCATCGGCTCCACGCATGTCAAGACAGAAACAAGGAGATGCGGGAATCTTCTATTTTAAAAACAGTTTTTATTCTGCATATTTAGAAATGTGTAATTTTTCTTTTTAATAACGGCAAAGAAAAGAAAAATCAGCCACACCTGAATAGCTAAAGAACCGATTAACAGAATGCAGTGGTATATTATCTAAACAAGAAAGAGAGAGAGAGTGTGGATGTGCCATAATAAATTGTCTATTAGTAAAAAAATACATTTCAGGGCACATGGTACAAGTATCCGTTATCACAAATTACAGTAGGGATACTTTTTTTCTTTTTTCTCTTTTTTCTTTTCCCCAAGAAGATAATCAAACTAGAGAATTCCAAGTTAGTCTTTAAATGCAGCACTTTAAAAAGGTAACAACTTTGTGCATTTTCAGGTTTTTTGTTTGTTTTGTTATATATATAATATTTATATATTTTAAAAAAGTCCTTGTTCTCATGTACGGTAGAAATGCTGCTTTATTGCTGCCGGATTTCAAAGTTCAAGGCTCAAAAGGTCTGAGAATACAAAGATATTAAGAAACTTCCGTTTTGTATTATATATATATATATATCTATATATATATATAATACATATCCTCGTATATATATATATATATATAAAAAGGTAAAGCTTATAAAAGTTAATTTACAAACCAAGAACAAAAGTGGTACGCACAAGTTTTTTTTTATATACAAGCAATCTAGAATATCTATAAATTTTCCCCCCAAAATGCACAGCAGGAAACGAAATGAAAATTAATAATAAAAAAGAAAAGAAAGAAAAATAAAAAAAAGAAAGGAAAATATTACCATCGTTATGTTCTCCAGAATTCCCCTCGGCTTTAACAATGCAAAACCCAGGATGTCAATAACTCTCTTCTGGTGACCCTCAAACCACCCATCTCTCCACACACACACACACCCCCAGCCCACCCCGAGTGGTAATTTCTCTTAGGTCAGTACGGAAGCCCTACCAATGTAGGAGTAGTGGTAGTAGTAGTACTACGGTGAGCTACGATGAGGATGGAAACTACGTTAAAAGCAGGAGGATAAGGCAACACCGCTAAGTATGTCTGTCACAGATGTGGTGAATTGAGAGAGGCACATGAACCAGAGACAACACCCCCTTGCCCCCCCCGTGCGTTTTCTCTTTCTCGGAGCCGTGGGAAAGAGGTGGGTTTTTTTTCACACAAACAGGTGAACTTGACAGGTAAAGTAATCCTGGGCAAAGGAAGGACAAATTCCCCACTATTGTGCTAGCAAAAATCATCTCTTTTTTTTGTCCTCCAAAGGGCAAAAACACAGAGGAAGGGGTGGGGTGGGGGGGAAACCCCTCACTCTCAGATTGCTGGGTTCCCCCAAAAAAACGAGAACGAAGGAATGGATGTCATCTTTGCATATTTCTAAGGATGCTCCGAGGTGTCCGGTGTTTTAAATTAAGAAAATAAAGAAACAAAAAGGAGGTGAAAACTTTTAACAAGAGACCAAATAAAAGAAACACAACAACAAAAGGGGGGGGGGATGGGGGGAGGTCACCCCCCACTAATTCAACAGTCAATTATGAACCTCTGTGGGGAGGAGGAGGAGGAGAAGGGGGAAGAAACACTAAATTGCATTGCTTCGGTGGTAGTTTTAAGGTTTTAAGCTACGATGCGTTAAAAGTGTCCCGTTTTAAGGAAGGTGAGGGGCTTGGCCGCCAGGACGTGGCGTGGCCCCCGCTGACCGGTTTAGTTGCTGCAAAGGCATGTACCCTGATCACGGTTCAAGAAACGTTCTGACTAAGCTGCGGTTAGTCAAACCAGAGATTGCTTAATACTAGGAGAACGGTTAATACTTGAGGAAAAACAGTGGTTCAGTTTCTATGCAGGTGGTTGGTTTTGTTATTTCGTTTTTGGTCTGATTTTTTCCTTTTTTTAAAAAAAAATCTTGTTTTGTTTTTTTTCTCCGCACTCAAGATCCACTCACTAAGGTTAAAAAGGGTTAGAAGTGATCTATTAGAACTGACACACAATTGGCTCCAACAAGATAATTGGGATCTCCGGGAAGAGACTTGTTCTGCCAAGTTTTGGGGTCACCTGTGGGAGGAAAACAACGAGGTAGTTTAGTATCCGTCATCAACAGGGGGGGAAAGGAACATCTTGGGACAACAGTACCGTTAAAAAGATAACAAGAATGTAAAAAACCAGATCCCGCTTTAGGGGAGGGGACAAGCGAAGACGTAACAAGGTTTTCAGGTTGCTGTTCTGATCTCAGGCGGCCCGGGAACACTTCGAGCATCGATAGAGGAGAGGTTTGGCAGCACAGGTTGAAATGGGGAGGGCTCTGGGAGCGTGGTTGCTTTCTTGCAGATTATCACCCAGCGCTGATGATGTTACCCAGTTGGGTGATGAAAGGTCTGCGAGAAAGCAGCCACGTTCAAAGAGCGCTAAGCACCCCATACTTCCAAGGAATTCCTGCCTATGGGATAGCAATAGCACTTCGATTTATATACCGCTCCATAGTGCTCTTACACTCCCCTCTTGGCGGTTGAGAGAATCAGCCTTTTGCCCCCCCAACCATCTGGGTCCTCGTTTTACCCACCTCGGAAGGATGGAAGGCTGAGTTGACCTTGAGCCCGGTGAGATTTGAACCGCCGAACTGCAGATAACAGTCAGCTGAAGTTGCCTGCAGTGCTGCACTCTTAACCACTGGGCTGCCTACTTCTCCAGTGTGGGGTTACTCCTGAACCTTCCCCTTCCTAGAGTAGTGTTTTTTTTTCAGCCTTGGCCCCTTAGTAGATGTGTGGACTTCAACTCTCCAGAATCCCCCCCGTCAGTGTTTAAAGTCTTCCAGTTGGCCAAGGTGGAACCGTCAGATCTGGTTATGAGATCCAGCAACCGCAGGACAGGCTGGGATGCTCCCAATGGAATCTCACTTCAACGCGGCGTCAAATTATTAAGGTGGCCACAGAGAGTGTTCCTCCCCTGGGTACAAATGAATGAATGGCCAATTTTTGAGGCTTTGGATGGTCCCCTGGAGCTCTGGAGAACCAAGCGGTGGTTAGATCAGGTCAACCTAAAGGCAGAGGTCCCCAAACTTGGCCACTTTTAAGACTTGTGGACTTCAACTTCCAGAATTCTCCAGCCAGCATAGCTGGCTGGAGAATTCTGGGAGTTGAAGTCCACAAGTCTTAAAAGTGGCCAAATTTGAAGACCTCTGACCATTCTCAACAGGCAAAGTGGACGAGGAAGCTTTCAAAGGAATAATGGACGCTAAGGGTCCATACCTGCCTCGTAGGAGAAGACTTTTTCCTCCTAGAGGGGGCCATGTAGACCTCTCAAATGCATTTGTGGGGTGTCAGGCAACTCTCCTGCAGGACTGACACTCCAACTCTGTACCGGTTTCCCACAACCTGTGCTAATTTTTTCTTTGCTCGTTTTGCTCCGAATAAATCCACCCGGACAACGGGATGGAAACCCAAACCTCTTGAAGTTCCATTCCAAAGGGCAAAACAGAATGAAGAATTGGGGGGGGGGGGTCACTCAAACCAACGTTTTCCCCGTGACTTTGATCATCTGTCTCTATTTAACCGTTATTAGTTGTGGCTGCTACGAATTGTCGCTGAGGATCACAATCTTGTCACCTCCTTTCCACACCACCGTTTCCTCTAGCTATAATATAGTCCCATCACAGAGCCCTACGCTCTTCATGGATGCCATGTTGGTTTTAGGTCTAATGTAGCTATTGAAATACAAGCCAAGTTATGATGGCACCTTGGTTTCTAAGCCATGTCGAACCTCACTTTTTAGGCCAGCTCGGAATCTTTCCGCAAACGCACGGAAATCAGATTGTTTAGAAACAAAAGCTAAAATTTACTTCTAGGGTATGATGCCCAAGGCAACCTTAACAGGTTAAGTTACTACCTGCCTTATGTGGGATTAATAGCATTTAGCAATAGCACTAAAGACTTATATAATGCTTCCCGGTGTTTTACAGCCCTCGCTGAACGGTTTACAGAGTCAGCCTCTTGCAAACCCCAAGAATCTGGGTCCTCATTTTACCCACCTCGGAAGGGTGGAAGGCTGAGTCAACCTTGAAACCCATTGGGATCGAACTGATGGCAAGTGGGCAGAGTTAGCCTGCAATACTGCATTCTAACCCCTGCGCTCCCAGAGTGATTAAGATGCAACCGGAGTTAGCCTGATTTCTTTCTACTTGTTTCTTCCAATTTGGAGCAGTCGCAATTATCTACTGTTTAATTTAAGCTCCGTATCGATTTCCGCTACTTTGCCCCCTTATCTTTGACGGACGTGCAATTCCCTGAAACTCTTGGGAATTTCACAGACACTCAGAACACCAGAATGATGTGGGCAAACAAGAACGTTCTTCCAAACCCACACAGTTCTTGTTCCGTAGGCGCACACAGTTCCGTATGCACGTTAAACACAACCAGCGATCCACACTACGACCCAGGTGCTGGTGTTAATTGCGACACATAGGAAGGGAGACCCTTGCGTTACGACCTCCTTGGAATTGCAAAAGCGAGCCCACGTTTAGGAGAGCCCCCCCCCCAAAATGCTCCTAATTCTTTAAAAGAGCAAATTGTGGGTTAATTCAGAGCTCCCCAAATATTTTGTTTTTCAAGTGTTTTTTTTTTTTAAAAAAAAACAGAACACTACATTTTAAAGTCAAAAGTCTACTTTAACACCGAGTAGACCGTTCAGCACCTGAGCTAAATCACTCAACGGCTGGTTGAGAAACCAACGTGGAAGGTCATCTTTGGAAGCAGAGATCCACCAGAGTGTTAGCACTACAAGTCTCCAACTCCCAGGGGCAACGGAGGAGAGGGAAGCTGTTGGAGACTTGGCAGGCAAAATCGGTATTCAGAGGTCCCCCTTTTTTTTTTAACGTGGAAGGAAACGGCAGTGTGAACACGGGAGATTCATGGTTAGTTCAGAGAAAAACCCCTCCGAGCGTGACCTGTCAAAAGCGTGAACGTCATAAGCGCGCCGACAACACCACGGCGCTAAAACCGAGATTTCAAAAGCGCGCCGACAACAGCGCGCCAACAACAGCGCGCCGACAGAAGCGCGATTTCATTTAAGGTAAGATTTACAGTTAGGTTTAGGGTTAGGTTTAGGGTTAGGTTGAGGGTTAGGTTGAGGGTTAGGTTGAGGGTTACATTACAGTGCGCTTCTGTCGGCGCGCTTTGGGGCTAATTAGTCGCTCATTCGTCACGCGGTTTTGTAACCGCGCTTTAGACACCACGGTTTAGTCAGGCGCGCTTTTGTTGTGCGCGCATTTGTGGTGGAACCCCCTCCGAGAAGCGCTTGGCTGCTACCATTCAAGGATTCAGGGTGCTACGGGTGGGGTTTAAAGTGAGTTGTGAAGTTTCCCCCCTCTTGTGCTTCATGAGATGAGATGGAAACCAAACAATTGGAAAACAATATAATCGGAAGGATAAATGTGGCCAGCACATTTGAACATTTTTTTTTTTTGGTAAAACATGATGTGTTGCGAGAGGTTAGTATGCGTCATAAAATGTTCATTTCGAGAAAGACAAAGAGCATGGAAAACATGTTAGGAGGAGCTCAGGAAAGAAAAGGAGACAGCGAGAAAGAGATCCCGGCACCAATTAAGAAGAGAAAGTTTCTTATTTTTTGATTTTAGTTTTTGTTCTGTCGGTTGGTTGGTTGGTTTAGAAAAAAAAAAGAAAACGTATTTATTTAAAACATTTGTATGGCTTTTTACACATCAGAAAGACAAAAGAGTTTTGGCCAGTGGTGAAAATTGTCCGGTGGAGCAACGCAACAGCACACTGAATGAAGGTTAAGCTTGCAAAGATGCCAGAGTAACAAACAGGAAAAAAGGCAAAATGCTTTAACACCAACACCCTCACACACACCACAGCAGCACCCAGCAAAGACCCCCCCCCCAAAGGCAGAAGCGCAGGAGAGGGAGGGGGAGAGAGAGAAGGGGGAGGGGGGTACATGGCGGGCCCACCGTAAGACCCTCTTTTCCTTCGTTACAAAATTAAGAGAGATCGAAAAAGCTGGGTCTGAAGGCGTCCTGGGAGTTAACTGCTCCCTTTTTCTAAGACTTCCCAATTTTGGAGGGAGGGGGTGGGTGGGAGAGGGGTGTTGACACCCCCCCCCCCCAAGCAGCATGCAAACGAAGCACTGAATTCCAGTCAAAATGAGCCCAGTTACGGCTTCGCTACATAACTGGACCTCCTAAGTGAATATTACTCAGTGCTGCTCTGGATTTCCCCTCCACCCACCCACTGGCATTGGGGATGAGGATATACACCAGCGGAACAATTCGGAATACATTTTTTAAATACTGCACACATAAATACATTGCTTCTATAGATACCATATGCAGATATGTATACATTGAAGGATGCCAAATATCTTTTAACGGTTGCGTGGCTGGAAAATACCCCCCCCCCTTTTTAAAAATGATTGTTTCATCCGTCACAGCCTTCCTGGCTGTTTTTTTCCCCCCACTTCAAGGTTCTTAGTTTGAAGCCCCCATCGGAAAATTGCTCAAAATTTGCACCAGGGACTTCTGTGCTCCAAGCACAACCAGATGCCCCCCCCTCTTCAGGGGGTGGGAGTGAGAGGAGGGGGGCTTTCGTTCTTACTACTTTAGGGGAGCCCAGGAGAATCCCACCTGCGGTCAAGATTTCTCCCCGCTTAAAATGCCTTCCAAAGCGTTCGGCCCTCCGTTAACTCCTCCGAATTCAGAAGGGAGTGTAAATTCTTGAGATAGTCCTCAACTTACAACGGTTAGAAATAGCAGTTAGCAATAGCTTCCAGCCCTCTCTAAGCAGTTTACAGAGTCAGCATATCGCCCCCACAGTCTGGGTCCTCATTTCACCCACCTCGGAAGGATGGAAGGCTGAGTCAACCTTGAGCCGGTGAGATTAGAACCGCTGAACTGCAGATAACAGTCAGCTGAAGTGGCCTGCAGTACTGCACTCTACCCACTGCGCCACCTCGGCTAAGTTCACTTAGCAACCGCTCAAAGTTATGCTGGGCGCTGAAAAATCTGACTGGTGGCCGTTTTTTACACTTTTACGACCGTTGCAGCATTCCCAGGGTTGCGTGACAGGTCAAAATGGGCAACTGGCTTGTTGTTGTGATGGCTGCAGTGTCCGAGGGTCACCCGTGTTCCCCTTTTGCGACCTTCTGACAAGCAAAGTCGATGGGCCACATTCACTTAACAACCGTGTGCCTAACTTAATAGCTGCAGTGATTCACTTAACAACCGGGTTACTAACTTAACATAACTGCAGTGATTCACTTAACCACCCTGTGACTAACTTAATAGATGTGGTGATTCACTTAACAACCACGTTACTAACTTAACATAACTGCAGTGATTCACTTAACAACCATGTTACTAACTTAATAGATGTGGTGATTCACTTAACAACCATGTTATTAACTTAACATAACTGCAGTGATTCACTTAACTGTTTGCTTCAAAATTGTGGCAAGAAAGGTCGTAGGGAAACTCACTCAATAACCATCTCAATAATAGAAATGTTGGGTTCCCTTGTGGTCGTAAGTTGAGGACTACCTGTTTATATTGGGGGTGGGGGATTGAAAGCAGGGACTTCTCGTTTTTTGGGCAAAAGGGGCCTCTTCTTAAACAGCCAAATCCACCTGTCCCATCACAAACCCTTGGCCGATGTTCACCGCTTTGGGGTTCAGCGGATCGTGCGTGTCATTGGACGAGCAATGGAGGACACAACTCGGAGACACAACTTAGGACACACAACTGACCAAAAAAAAAAAACAGAAAGAAAAAGGAGAGGATTCCTCGTCTTATTAGCATCAGTTGCCCATCTGGAAGGGATTGGGAAGCTGCGCCAGTCTCGCCAGAAAGCGGGAGAGAGAAAGAGAGAGAGAGAGAAAGAGAGAAAGAGAGAGGGAGAGAGAGAGAGAGAGAGAGAAGGAGGGAGGGAGGAAACGGCGCAAGGCAAGACAGCGGATAGATAATTGCATCGTTAAACCGGACCGTGGAAACGTCCTGGATTATCTACCGTGTCGTTTTTGACGGACTCGTCACGATTTGGTGCAAATGGTTGGTTTTGGAGGGGGGGGGGGTATTTTTTGGCATCGTGAAGGAGGGTGAGGAAGACATTGGCGATGACACATGAAATGGAGAGCGGAGACGAAGAGACAAGAGAGATATAGTCCCATCTCAAGATTCCACAGTGGGCGAGGAGGGGGTGGGGGGGGGGCCAAGGCCCACCTGGGACAGGTGAGCTTAAATTATTCGATAGCACCCATAAGCCCCCAAAGGACAGAGGGAGGACAGCATACCCGACGAGGAGTCGGAGGATTTTAGAGCAAAAGACCAACCATCAGGAGTCATAGACGCACAATGTGGCAAACGCAGCTCGACGGGCTTCAGGAATTTGAGTCCGTGTGGCCCGCACATCACCAGGGGGCTCAGGAGCGTCTCGCCTGCGGAGGAGGACGGAAAAAGGAGAGGCGTTAGGAGGGACTTCGCACACCTGGGCCACAGGCGCACCTGCTCTCACCTGGATATACGCTAAGTGGCTGGCAAATGTTTCATAGCCCAACTAGGTAACATTATCAGTGCTAGAAGGGAGAGGAGGAGGGGGAGGAGGACTGTGGAATTCCTGGTTTTTCCTGAGCTTGGTTATTTTCTTGCAACCTTTGTGACCCAATTAAGTAACATCATCAGTAGTAGTAGGGAGTGGAGAGGAGGAGGATTGTGGGCCCCTTGGTGCTCCTCTGAGCTTAGCTGTGTTCTTGCAGACGTTTCATGGTCCAACTAGGTAACATTATCAGTGCTAGAAGGGACAGGAGAAGGACTGTGGAATTCCCTGTGTTTCCTGAGCTTGGTTGTTTTCTTGCAAACATTTCATGACCCAACTAGGAAACATCATCAGTACTAGAAGGGAGTGGAGAGGAGGAGGAGGAGGAGGAGGAGGAGGAGGAGGAGGAGGAGGGGGGGGAGGAGGAGGAGGAGGACTGTGGAATTCCTGGTGTTCCCTGAGCTTTGTTATCTTTTTGCAAACATCTCATGACCCAACTAGGAAACATCATCAGTACTAGTAGGGAGTGGAGAGGAGGAGGATGATTGTAAGGTCCTTTGTACTCTCTGAGCTTGGTTGTTTTCTTGTAAGACGTTTCATGACCCAAGTAGGTAACATCATCAGTGCTAGAAAGGAGCTGCAGGGCTACTTTCTGCTTATAATTCTTCCGTTCCAACTGAACGGTGGGGAATGGAAGGATTTATATTCTTTGCGGCCATCCGGTCATCAGACAGACCCTCGGCGTGCCAAGGAATGTAAATCCTTCCGTCAGAACCCAAGAAGCTTCTTGGATGAGAAGCGAAACATCTTCACGGAAAGGAAACACAAGGAAGTCCGGCTGCCTTTTTGGAAAAAGCACCTTGGGGGCAGGTAAGGAACGAGAGCTGAGGGGGAACGTTGTGCTCTTACCTTTCTCTTTGTCTAGAGGTGGAAGGATACTGTTATCCCGGCAGACCTTAAAATATATCTCCTGTTCTATTCCTTCCGGGATGGCTCCTTGCGGGATGATTATGCTGACGCCAGTCTCTATGGAGCTGAGGACACCCCCGTTGCTGTTAAAAACGCCCCTCGCGGTGGCGATGACCGTGTGGCCTTCCTCTTCCTCGTCATCTTCCAAAGCAGAAGGACTGGAGAGAGAGAGACACGGAATTAGAGTCGAACTTGGTGCTTGGCTTACAGGTGTTTTATTACCCAACTAAGTAACTAAGAACTGCTGAGAAGGCCCTCCTCCTTGTGGTTGCCAGCCGACACTGGCTGGCCGATGGAATACGGAGGAGGCCTAGTCTATGGGATCTTATTGGTCGCAGGGATGTAATTGGCAGAAGGCGGTCTCTCAAGTCTCTCAGTAGACTTATATACCGCTTCATAGGCCTTTCAGGCCTCTCTAAGCGGTTTACAGAGTCAGCATATTGCCCCCAACAATCTGGGTCCTCATTTTACCCACCTCGGAAGGATGGAAGGCTGAGTCAACCCTGAGCCGGTGAGATTTGAACCGCTGACCTGCTGATCTAGCAGTAGCCTGCAGTGCTGCATTTAACCACTGCGCCACCTTGGCTCCTAAGGCTCTAAACTAAGCCGCGTATCCAGGAGGACGCCCAGATTGCGGGCCCTCTCTGAGGGGGCTAAAATTTCTCCCCCTAGCATCAAAGATGGAACAAGATGCACAAATCGGGATGACGGGAACCACAGCCACACCGTCTTGGAGGGATTGAGCTTGAGCCTGTTCCTCCACATCCAGATCCGCACAGCCTCCGGGCGTCGGGACATCACGTTGAGGGCGTCGTTTGGGTGGTTTGGGATAGAGATGAAAAGTTGGGTATCATCAGCATATTGATGATACCGTACCCCAAAACCACGGATGATCTCACCCAGTGATTTCATATATATGTTGAACAGGAGGGGTGAGAGAACCGACCCCTGGGGCACCCCACAAGTGACGCGCCTCGGGGTCGATCTCTGCCCTCCAGTCAACACAAACTGTGACCGATCTGACAGGTAGGAGGAGAACCACCGTAAAACGGTGCCCCCCACTCCCAACCCCCTCAGTCGTCGCAGTACGATACCATGGTCGATGGTATCGAAAGCCGCCGAGAGGTCTAATAGGACCAGGACAGAGGAGCAGCCCCTGTCCCAGGCCCGCCGTTCATACATAGGTAGCCCTCTACTTGCGATCATGATTGAGACCTGAATTTCAGTTGCTAATTGGGGCCATCGCTAAGCGAGTCATGCCCAATTTGACAACATATCTTGTACAATTATCAAGAATGTCTTTTGATGACCCCGTAAACCTTGCATTGGGGTGGAGTTGGAGCAACGGAGTGGAGCAGAGAGTTTTGTTCAGCAGATATTTCTATCCTTGGGCTGTCAAGACTCTTAAACACAATCACAATCACCCCACGCACACACGGAAACGTATGATTAGTTTTCCTTTTTCTTTCTTCTTTCCCCCTTGCATTTTACTCTTTATGCTATTTATGTTGTCTGCATTTAGGATTGAACTCACAACCTCCTGATTATAAGGCAAGAGCTCCCTCTCTAGGCCACCACACCACTCAGTTATCCCTACAGTTATTAAGCGAATCACATGGTCATTAAGTGAATCCAGCTCCCCCCACCGACCTGTGGAAAGCCCCAAACGGCCATGACACGACCGGCGTCAAATGCACCACCCTACGTCCTTCAGGGGACCCAGCTTACCTGACGGGGATGGCCTTCGGCACGGCACTGATGTTATTTGGTTGGTACTTGAGTTTGTCTCCTTGGCCAGAGAAGCTCTCCAGGTTGCTCTCGAACTCGGGCTGAGCGGAGCCGTGTGCTTTCAGAAGGGGCTGGGGAGAAGGTTGAGGCTTGGCTGAAGGTATCTCAGAGAGCTTTGGGAGCGTCTCCTCTGGCAAGAGGTTGTGGTTGAACTTGGGGCTCTCAAACTTGCGCTCGAAGGGCCGGGCCGCGCTGGTGTAAGGTTTGGAAGAGGCGGTGAAGCGGTTGTAGGCAGGGGTGGTGGTTTTGGGGAGCTGTTCGATCCCGTTGATGGGTCCTTTGTCGGGGAAGCTCTTCTGGGGGTAATAAGTTGCCTGCACCGTGTCTTCTCGGCTGGAAGATCTGAAAGCCGCTGGTTTGTTCTGAGGTGGAGGCAGCTCCGGTTTGGACAGGGGGGAATTCTGGAAGTCTGGCATAGATGGGGTGGCGATAAAATATGTTTTAAAAAAACAAGAGGGGGGAAAAAAAGCAGTATTTTAAAATCTGCAGGTCCAAGTTGCATGCCAGGTTCCGGGGACACTCCGGAATTGGGACAAACTCCCTCCCCCCCTGTAGCCACATGGAATGGGGTAAACCATGTACTTTTGTGCACTGCATTGTTATATGCAACTTTGGCAAAGGGGAAGAATTCAGCCCAATCGGTCTGTTGGTAGTCAATGTAACACCTTAAGTAGCGCTCCACCATCGCGTTTGCGCTCTCCATGGCACCATTGGTTGCAGGGTGGAAGGCTGTACTAAGTCCCTGGGAAAGACCCCACCATCGCCACAAATCTGCGCCAGAATCAGGCAGTGATCGGTCTCATTTCTTCCCCACCCCACCTCCTTAAAAAAAAAGGGTACCAGGATAATAAAAATGAATCCTCTAAAGAAAAGATACTATAACCATAAAAACAGGAAAAAGAAAAATGAGGAGGAGAAAGGGGGAGAAGAAGAAAAACGACCAAAAGTGGAATTCGTGAGAGGCCAAGAGAAAATGGATAGAAGAGGAAGAAAGGGGAAAAGAGTTGTATTAGTAGATTAAAGAGGATAGTAGTATGATTGGTGGTGTTATGCAACTAATTAAGAAATAAAGAAATTATAGTATATTGTTAATTGTAGCAAAAATTGAAAGAAATGCTCTCTATGTTAAAACTTAATTAGAGGATATATGTTGTTAATAGTAAAATAGACTGAGAGAGAAATATGAAATGATAATTTGGTGTAATCTTTGAAGAGGAAATTGAATATATTGTTTATGTGTTAAGAAAAAAAATCAGTTTAAAAAATGGAAAATAATGGGAGAAAATAATTTGGCTGAAAGCGAAAACCAAGCTATGATGTAAAATGGATTATGATGTAAATGAGAGGATGTAAAAAGGATAAGATCCGGTCAACCCTTTGTTTCTATAATATGTGTAAATTTCTATTAAAAAATAAAAAAAGAACTTTGGATTAAAAAAAGCAGCAGCAAAAATTAAGTTCATCCGATTCTACACAATCATGCCACAGTTTTGGCTCTTCTAGAAAGGGTTTAATAATAGGTCTCATGCTGTGTTATTTGTTATTTTGTTCTAGAACTTTTTAAACTGGATATTCTAGGAGTGTTTTTATTCGTTCTGGTCTTTGGACTGCAATAAACTTGATTTGATTTTGACTTTCTGCTAAAGTCAGATCTCACAGGTAGTTCTGGATGTACCACCGTTCAAATAGTGACCGAAGTGAAAACGGCACTGGAAAAAGTGATTGCTGCGAGTGTTTTTCAGACTTACGACCGTGGAACCGTCCCCATGGTCACGAGATCAAAACTGAAACGCTTGGCCACCGCATGTACTTATGGACGGTTTGTGGCCTTCTGACAAGCCATGTTAATGGGAAAACCAGATTCACTTAACAACCGTGTTACTAACTTCACTGCAGCGATTCACTTAGCGACGGTGACAAGAAAGGTCGTAAAATAGGGCAAAATAAATTGTGCCGCTTAGCAAATTTAACCACATTTTGAGCTCGATGGTGGCCCTGAGTCAAGGCTACCTGGGCCTCTGTTTTCCTTGTTGAATCCCACGAGGGATTCCCATGCCCAATTTGCTACCCACAATCCATTGCTTCTGGCCTTTTGGCGAAGATCAAGTGTGTAGTTGCCCACAATTCTCAAAACGGAAGACACAAATATTTCAGTGGATGCAGGACAAATCTGGGGCTCACCGTCAGCCAGGACCGACTTGGGTTGAAGAGACACGATGGGGTTATTGATGGACTGAGGCTGGGTATACTGGACGGAGGGCACCGGGGAGTTACTTGAGGAGGGGGCTCATAGCGCTTGTCTCCAAGTCCCCTCTCTAAGGGCTCCACATCTATTGACTTCCCCCTGTTAGGGCACAAGAAAGAGGCATCATCAACCCTACAACTTCCTGCCATTCGGTTTCCCCAATTCAATTCCCGGAGATTCCCTAACGCCTCCTCCCACCAAGAATATTTCATTTCTGGGACAATCCTACAGACTTCAACTCCCAGAATTCTCCAGGCCTGGCCAGGGAATTCTGGGACAGTCCATACCTCTTGGCTGAACCATTCTGGAATTGAGGTCCACATACCGTATTCTTTGGAGTATAAGACGCATCGGAGTATAAGACGCACCATGATTTTGAAGAGGCTCCTTTTTGCCCTCCCCAGCCCCCAGTAGCACTTTGCAAGCCTCCCAAACCCTTTGCACATCCATTTTTGCACAGGGGGTGGGATTTTGGTAGGCCAAAGAAAGCTGTATTCAGTGTATAAGACGCACCCAGATATTCACCCTCTGTTTTTTGGGGGGAAAGGTGCATCTTATACTCCGAAAAATACAGTATCTTCAGCTTGCGAAACACTTGTTTTAGACCGAGGCTTTCCGAACTTGGCAAGACCTGAGGAACTTCAACTCCCAGAATCCCCCAGCCAGCCCTGGGAGGACCCTTAAAGAAATCCTTGTCAACCTCAGCAATTTTATGAACTTCAACTCCTAGAATTCTCCAGGGCCGGCGAAGGAATTCTGGGAGTTGAAGTCCAGAAGTCTTAAAAGTTGCTGGGTTTGGAAAGTCCTGTTTGAAGACTCCCGTTGGCCTTAAAGGACCCCAAGTTCCACCCCTAGCCCCCCACCCCCCACCCCAAGATCTTAGGAATAATGGAAAAAAAACAATAATGGAGAAAGATAAGGAAAGAGGGCTGGGTGGAGAAACCTACAGGACGAGGTAGCTTTGTTACAGGTACGAGAGACACGGAGCCTAGAACGATAGGGACCTCGGAGGTCTTCTAGTCCCACCCCCTGGTTCCACCACAAAACCGCGGTAGACAAAAGCGCGCTCGACAAAAGCGCGTACGTGACGTCATCACAGCGTGACGAAAACATCGCGCTGTGAGCGGTAAATGTAAAATTAAAGCGAAAACCTTACCCTAACCCCCCCAAACCTAACCCTAAACCTAACCCTAAACCTAACCCTAAACCTAACCCTTAAACTAACGCTAAATCTAACGCTAACCCTTAACCTAACGCTAAACGTAACCCTAACGCCTAAACCTAACCCCAACCCTTAACCTAACCCTAACCCTAACCCTAACCCTTACCTTTATGTGAATCGGCTTGCTTTAATTTTATTTTTATTTCAATTTTTAATTTTTTTCGTCGTGCTGTGATGACGTCACGTACGCGCTTTTGTCGAGCGCGCTTTTGTCGACCGCGGTTTTGACGGGTCACGTACCCCCCTGCTCAAGAAGAAGGAGGCGTGCGAAAAGAGGCACAAGGCCTTACTTGGAGGAGTAATTGGTGTAGTTCAGCTGATTGTGAGCGGCTTTTCCTTGCTCCGCGTGATGGCTGCTGGGGACTTGGGCGGCGGGCTTGCCGTCGTAGTTCCGGCGGTCGAAATAGGAGAGCTGCTTGCGGTAATACTCCTCATCTTCTTCCGGGTCGTAGTGGTTGGCTCGGACGATGTCCTCGGGAGGCTTGGCTTGAGGTCTCTGCGGTTCAGGGGCTCTAGCGGGACCGGGGAAAATTCAAATGTCATTTATTCCCAACCTGTTGTTGGTTGGATAAATAACTCAGAAGTGGCTGACTCCTTCCTCCTAATTTCCCCCCCCACAACGACGGCGTTTAAAGGGGTTCCACCACAAAACTGCGGTAGACAAAAGTGCGCTCGACAAAAGCGCATACGTGACATCATCACAGCACGACGAAAACATCGCGCTGCGAGCGGTAAATTTAAAATTAAAGCGAAAACCTTACCCTAACCCCCCCAAACCTAACCCTAAACCTAACCCTAAACCTTAACCTAACCTTAAACCTAACGCTAAACCTAACGGTAACCCTTAACCTAAGGCTAAACCTAACCCTAATGCTTAACGTAACCCTAAACCTAACCCTAACCCTTAATCTAACCCTAACCCTAACCTTTATGTGAATCGGCTTGCTTTAATTTTATTTTAATTTTAATTTAATTTATTTTTTAATTTTTTTCATCGCGCTGCTGATGACGTCAGGTACGCGCTTTCGTCGAGCACGGTTTTGTCGACCGCGGTTTTGACGGGTCACAGTTTAAAGGATGACACATGGGCAGCTATTGAAATGGAAAATAAATGGTGGGAGAGGGAATTAGAGGTGGGATATGTAAATACAGAACCGGATTTGCTGCAACGCCATCCCAAAAAGTACACCGGATTAAAGAGGGAAATGTGTAAATATAACAACGGAAAGAGGGAATGGAGTAGAGGGAAAGGAAGGGAGAGGAGAGGGAAAGAAGAAAGGGAAAAAGAGAGGAAGAAATGGAGGGGAAGTAAGAGTAGGAGAGAGGGTAGGAAAGGGAGGAAGAAGGGAGGAGTGTGGGAGAGGAAGGGGAAGAAGAGAAGGGAAAGGGAGAAAGAAGAAAGCAGAGGAGGAGAAGAAGGGAGGAAAGGAGAAGAAGAAGGAGGAGAGTTGTTATGTGTGTACGGGATGGTAGCAAAGCAATCTTTTTTTTTATCAATTTCATATATACATTCACAATTATATGATCTCATAACTGTTATTAATAATATGTATTTATAACAATTTTTCCCTACTGTTGACAATATACTTGAAGATTGCTTTCTTACCATCCCATAGATCCATCTTATCTTACAACGGTCCTACTTCTTCTTCCCTCCCTCCCTCTTTCCTTCCCTCATTTCTTCTCTCCTACTCCCCTTCCTTCCCTCCCTCCTTCTCTCCTTCCCTCCCTCCTTCCTTCCCTCCTTTCTTTTCTCCTTCTCTCCTTCCTTTCCCCCTTCCTTTCCTCCTTCCTTCCCCCTTCCTTCTCTCCTACATTCCCTCCTTCCTTCCCTCCTTTCTTCTCTCTTTCCTTCCCTCCTTCCTTCAAAGCAATAGCAAAGCAATCTTGATTATATTTTTAACTTTAGGAGGAGGAAAAAACTCTTATAAATATTAAAAGACAACACACATTATTAATGAGAGTTATGAGATTGTGTATTTGTCAATGTACGTATGAGAAATAAAAATAAAAAACTTAATAGCGGGATTTGGGTGGGAGAGAGAACCATTCGCGCCTTTCACACACGAGGGAAAAATAGCCCCAAATTGTGCTATAGAAACTCCTGAGATTTGTGCAAAAAGTAGGAAGCATGGCACTTTTGGGTGAAAAGGTAGTCCTTGTTTAATGACCTTTCGCAGCTTACGGCCGTGATGAAAAAGCAACTCTAGGCTTCGGGTTCTCCACAGGTCCGCAGAGTGAAGGAAAGCCAAAGCCAGATCCTAAGTCACAGTTTCGTTGAAGGACTGCTTCACTCAATGACCAAAAGGCCAGTAAGCGAGGACTACATCTAAGCTTGGGATCGTTTAAAAAGGAAGAAGCCACAGAGGACTCTCTTGGCGAAAGGAAGCAGACACCAGAGTGGCGGCCAGGGTTTCCACGGGACACTTGTGTGCCGAGGGTGTGCAACCCCCCCCCCCACACCTGTGTTTACCTGTAAGCTGATTTGTCGCTCGGGTTTTGAGAGGCTGATTTGGGGCCGGTCAGCGGGGCCACGTTTGGCTTAGGCGCAAGTTCTGGAGGATGCTGAAAAGCGAAGAGGCAGAAAGTCAGAAACGAATAGCCACAGCCCCAGGGAGGTGCTCATTTTTACGACTTCCGTCTGGACAAACCAGCATCCTGTGTGTAAGGAGGAGCCGCTCCAGCGAGGGCGTGGTGCTTTAAAAGAGGGGGCCCCCATTTCAGCCACATCCACTCCTCCTCTTGAGGAGCCGAGGTGGCGCAGTGGTTAGGGTGCAGTACTGCAGGCCACTTCAGCTGACTGTTATCTGCAGTTCAGCGGTTCTAATCTCACCGGCTCAAGGTTGACTCAGCCTTCCATCCTTCCGAGGTGGGTGAAATGAGGAGCCAGACTGTGGGGGGCGATATGCTGACTCTGTAAACCGCTTAGAGAGGGCTGAAAGCCCTATGAAGCGGTATGTAAGTCTAACTGCTATTGCTATTGATTTAACCCACCTGCCCTGGCAAATTGGCACGACCCAAATTATTACGGTGTGGACCATGTTAGGTTGATATTGCATAAAATAGGTGTCCTTGGGAAGGAAGGGAGGAAGGAGGGAAGAGAGAAAGGGAGGGAGGGGAGAAAAAGAGGGAGGAAGAGAGGGGGAAGGAGAAAGGAAGGAGCGAGGGAGGAAGGCAGGAAGGGAGGGAAGAGAGAAAGGGAGGGAGGGGAGAAAAAGAGGGAGGAAGAGAGGGGGAAGGAGAAAGGAAGGAGGGAGGGAGGCAGGAAGGGAGGGAAGAGAGAAAGGGAGGGAGGGAGGAAGGAAGGGAAGAGGGAGGGAAGAAAAAAAGGAAGGCAGGTAGGGAGGGAGAGGAAGAAAGGAGCGAGTGAGGAATGAAGGCAGGGAGGGAGGGTGGAGGAGGGGAGGAGAGAAAGTTAGGGAAGGAGGAAGGAGAGAAGGGAAGGAAGGGAAGAGGGAGGGAAGAAAAAAGGAAAGCAGGTAGGGAGGGAGGAGAGGAAGGAAGGGAGGGGAGGAGAGGAAGGAAGGGAGGGGAGGAGAGAAAGGGAGGGAAGGAGGAAGGAGAGAAGAGAAGGAAGGAAAGAGGGAAGGGAGAAAAAGAAGGGAGAGAGGAAGGGAGGGAGGAGAGGAAGGAAGGAGCGAGTGAGGAAGGAAGGAAGGAAAAAGGAGGGAGGGAGGGAGATGGGAATGAGAGGGATGGAGAGAGAGGAGCTTTAACTACCTCCCACGTGTTATTTCTCAAATCCCCAACGCCCTTCTAAATCCCACCAGACATTCGGAGAGGAAGAGGCTGCCCAGACCCCTCCCGAGACTCTACCTTCACCGCCGAGACATCGTTCGAGTCCTTGATCTTTTCCAACGAGGAGGAGCGCTTGTTCTCAAACATCTTCACCCGGGTGAGCACTGACTGGGGCTTCATGGCCGGGTCGTCCTCCTCCTCGGTGGGTGGTGTGGGCAGTGCTTTACTGTTGCAAGGCATGGCTTCGAGCTTGCCCTGGGGAGGGAGGGCCGGGTGTGCACCCCCGCTGCCGAGGGACGCATCGTAGGGGGCTGCTTTGGCGCTGAAGCCCGGCGGGGGCGCTTGCTCGTAGCCTCGCGGTTGCGACTCGTAGTAATGCTTCGGCTCGGGCGAGCGGGGCACTGTGGCGGAGTACGGCTGGGGCTCCGACTTGTACCTCCCGTGGACTTCGTAGCCAGGGGGAGGCGGCTCCTCGTACCTCAGCTGGGAGAGGTTGAAGGCTTTGGGGCCGGGCTCATAGTGGGGCCGGCTGTCGTAGGCCACGGGAGGCGCGTCTTCGAAGTGAGGCTGGCCCGCGTAGTAGCCGCTGCGCGCCGCGCTCTCTTCGGCGTTGGCCCGAGGGTCGAAATCCCGGGGCGGCTGGCTCTCGTACGGCGTCCGAGGCTGGTAGGGCTGCTTCTCCTCGTAGTACATCCAGTGGTCTTCGTAAGGGGGCACCCGCTCCTCGTAGGGCAGGCGAGGGTCGTAGCCGTGGGGGAACGGGTCCACGTAGTTGGAGGAGTCGTAGCGGTACGCCAGGGGCTCGTAATCCCGGTTGGCCGGCTTCTCCGGGTAGGGACCCTGCAGTTCGTAGGTCAGATTCGGGTCCTTCTCTTGTCTCTGTCCTGGCTGCTTCAAGGCAAAGTTCTGACGAGGGAGGTCCTCGTTGACGAAGGGCTCTTTCCGGTACATCTGGGGGGAAAAGAGAGTTTTGCTGCAGTCAGATATTGCTGAACATCTGGAGCAGGGGTCTCCGACCTTGGTAAGTTTAAGGCTGGCGGACTTCAACTCCCAGAGTTCCTCAGCCAGTTTCCAAAAGCTGACAGGCAGTCCTCGTTCAGTGACTGCCTCGCCCAGCAACCAATCCTCACCTTTATGACCCTCCCAAGCTTTTAGTCAAGGATGGCAAAAGCACGGTGGCGGTTTTACATACCACAGCCACCCCTCCGCGACAGAGTTGCCAGATCCAATGGTGGCCGCTAAGCGAGGAGGGCCGGATAAACCGGTCGTCAAAATCAGCCTAACGAACCACCACCTCCCCCTCCTAAAAATTTAGCCCTTGATAAGGGAAGCTCTGAATCAAACAGTCCTGAGATGGTCAATCCCCTCCCCCTCCAACACACACAGCTGATCAAAATACGGGGCGACCCAAACCCATTTTTTTTAATTGAACACACCCCCCAAAAAAAGTCCCGCGTTATTATCAACTATTATCTGCGATTTCCTGAAAAAGTGCGTTAACAAAGGAAGAGGAGGGAGCTTCAGCCACGGCACATCAATGCAAGCAAAGGAACGAAAAATAAAAATATGATTCAAACTGTGAAGCGCTGAAATGCGAAACGCATTTTGGGATTTTAGTTGCCGCGGATTTGAGGATCGGTCTTTGAACGCATGCAAATCAATCTCCATCCCACCCACCCGAATTAGGTTTATTATTTCTCCCCCACCACCACCACCCCTGAAGTTCTTTCGGATGGCAGGAAGGAAAGAGGGCCAAGCAGCGGTGAAGAGTTGCTGTAGTACGCAAGCAAGCAAAGCGGGCACGATCAAGCGATCGTTTTGACGGGCAGCCCCCGGACCCCGTAGGAGGCCGCGGCGGCAGCCCCGGGTACCTTGGTTGAATCTAGGTGCGGCGGTAAGGAAGGCATCTCCGGGTCTCTGAGCACTATGTGGGGTGCCTCGGGGCCGGCCATCCTTAGAGGCCCCGCTTGTGGCTGGTACGAGTTGTAGGGGGGTGCCCCGGCTTCCTCCAGCCTGACATTGGGGAGGCTTACGCAAGGGTTAGCGGCGGGCATCGAAGAGGCCGGGCCCCCCGTTTCAGGCGACGGGGAAAGGTAGGGGGGCGAAGAAGCCTCTGCTTTCTGCGGAGTGTTTAAAATAACAGGTTTCGGTCAAGCTGAGACTCTCCCAGTGCATCAAAAACATTATTATTCTTTTATTAAATTGTCTCGCCCATAAGGCGATTTCTGGGCGGCTTATGGCTATTAGTTATAATCACCCCACAATCCTGACAGAGGTATGTTCTACGTGGGTTGTGTGCTGGGTGTGTGTGTTTTCTTTGGATTGTGAAACTGGACGGGTTAATATTCCTCTCTCCAAAGGACAATTAAGTCAGCCAGGAATAAAAACAAGAGCATTTCTGGTGGATTTCGTGTGGGGAAAAGGGAAGGGAAACGGGGGCCAGACACAGGGTAACCCGTCAGATTCTCGCTAAGCAATTCTCTTCCATTTCCCTGCTAAATTCACCATGATCTACGGGAAGTCCTCGAGTTACGGCTGTAAGGGACGTGTGCATCGTGGTTCTTAAAACTGCAACGGGCGTATAAGGGGTCGGCCAATTAACTGATCCAATTTTACAATCTTTTCTGCCGTGGTTGTTGGGATTTTTGGCCTGCCACACTTTCTATTATTCTACTATGCCTTTTCTATGATTGGAAAATGGGAGCGGGGGATTGTAAGGAGTTAGATGCTAGGTAGCCATAACAACATTCTTTCTAGAAAGCCAAGGTCATCCTTTGTCTCTGCACCTCTGCACCTGACCGGAACTGGGAGGAATCTGTCTTCGTGGCAGTGGACGATTGGACTATGGGATGGACTTGTGGGTGTGGGGCAAGATCTTGGAACTTTCAACTGGGTGGAGAAAACCAGGAAGCTTTCAGATTCGGGTTTTCCCAGATGTGCCAACATGTCTCTCTTAATAAATTGGAACTTTGAGGAATCCTTTGCCTCGGACTCTGATTTAATTTTGGATGCTATTTGGAACCCTGACGTTAACCCGAATCTCCCCCCCCCTCCATTTTCCCACAAGGGCGAACGGTTTGCTAGGGGTGCCAAAAACCATCATAAAACAGGAGTCTCCAGGGCAAAAGGGCTGTGTTAATACCAATGGGTGACTCCTCCCACGCCTCACTTCGGAAACTGGCCCAAATACAGTTGTGTTGCTGGGGTGTTGTCATGTGGGGGAGGTGGAGAGGAACCCATTAAAACTTTGGATCTGGGTCGGTCGTAACTACGAAAACACCACCAAGGTCAGGAGGAGAACATGGGAGATGACTTAGTAAAGACTGAAACTGAAAAATCGACCCAAAAAATTGGAAGTGCTGGTGCACCACGGATGCTTTTGAGAGACTAAAGAGGGACTGAAGTGTTTAAGAACAACCCAAGGGTGCCCATTCGTGGTCCTGGGCTGGTGGGACCTGGAGAAGTTTGCTGGCCTTGTGTTCTGCTAACATTTCTTACCGGTTGAGCAGTATTGTTTTTAAAACCCGGAGAATCAATCCTGTGGTTTGGCTGTGCCTGGCCTTGGGACCCGTACGGAGGAAAGGTTTGGTTCTCTGGATGGACCCCCGGCGCTTCTTCTCTCACGGGTTCAGAGGAGCGCGTAATGGCGGATTCCGGGGGCGTCCCAACCTCGTCGTTGAGTGTCTCGTCCAGCTCTTGGTCTGTGTAGGCTCCACCTTCCGTATCCGTGTCCTCGTAGTCGGAGGTGTGCCGGCTGTCGGTGCTGTACATGGAGTACTCGCTACCTGGAGCCGACAGGTAGGAGAGCCGGTCATCATGTAGATCAAGGTCATCACTTGTAGTACCATCTGCCTGTTTTAGACACATCAGAGTTGGACGGTTGAATGGAGAACTGGTGGAATCTCATTGGTCTCAACGGCAGAGGAGACCGAACTCTACCTCTCCTTGGGAAGTTGCGCAAGAGTCAACTTCGAAAGGGCCTTGAGTTTCCTCCAGACCATCTCTTGAAATAAGGCAGAGAAAGCTCAGAGGGGACCAAGGAAGCCACAACTCAACCCTGAGTTCAAATAGTCTCTTCTAAGATAGAGAAATCTCTTTATCTAAACCTGGAGAACCACCGCTATCATCAACATGGTTGAGTTTAAGCTTGGCTAGGCTCATGCTTCCTACCACCTTTTCCTAAATTGGGTCCAGCAGAAGAAAATCAGAGACATTGTCAACTTCTTCTTCCATCCAACTCCCCCATGAGGGGCAGGGGGTCTACCATCCAGACAGCCCACCAGAGCAGATGCTCGTATTTCCCCAAAACCTTGTCTATCAAGCATGCAAGTCTCAAGAGGGATCAACCAAAGCTTTGCGAGCATAAAGGTCAACCGAGTCTCTATGTCCCTCATCTCAAATCCCAGGATTTGGGGTATCGACTTCCTAGTTAGTTCTTCTTCAATTGGCCCACTCTGATTTCAGACATGGCTGCCTTCAAATCTTTCCCAACCAACTTAAACCAGGCAAACGGGGAAGATCTCCATACCTTTCCTTCCGACACCCAAACGAGCTGATTTTGTTGCTGTTGAATCGCTTCCTTGAGGGCTCCATACCATCCGTCATTCAAGGAATTCAAGTTGATGGTAGCTAAAGAAAGACAGGGAAGGGAAGAGCCAAGAATGAGGGGGCGAGGCGCGGGAAATTAAGCCACAGCCACAGCTCGTACCCAGCGCTCAAAGGTCTTCATCGATTCCAGAAGCCTTGGAAGCTACAGAAGAGTCTGATCTGGAGAGTTTTAGACCTTGGACTTAGAAATCCCAAAAGAACTCCCTTCCAAAGTTGGGCTGGGGGGAAAATTTCCGGGTTTTGTCACCTATCTCGCAAGCCTCAGTAGAATCCTAGGGCGTTTCGCTTAAGAGCAAAGAGGGATTCTGAGACTTTGCAGAACGTGGCTGCTTTCATGGAGAACCTTCAGTCTTTCTTTTTCCCCAGACCTGCTTGTTTGACATTATTTCATTATTTCAAGGACACTTTTTTTAAAAATAGGCTGATGGGCATCGAGAAAAAGACATGGAAGTTGGAAGGAAGGAAGGAAGGGAGGGAGGGAAGGAGGGAGGGAGGAGAAATGAGGGAAGGCAAACAAGGAGGGAGGAGAGTGAGAAGGAAGGAAGGAGAAATGAAGAAGGAAAACAAGGAAGGAGGAGAGTGAGAAGGAAGAAAAGAGGGAAGGAAGGAGAAATGAAGAAGGAAAACAAGGAAGGAGGAGAGTGAGAAGGAAGGAAGAAGGGAGGGAAGGAAGGAAGGAAGGAGAAATGAAGAAGGAAAACAAGGGAGGAGAGTGAGAAGGAAGGAAAGAGGGAGGGAAGAAGAAATGAAGAAGGAAAACAAGGAAGGAGGAGAGTGAGAAGGAAGGAAGGAGGGAAGGGAAGGAGAAATGAAGAAGGAAAACAAGGACGGAGGAGGGTGATAAGGAAGGAAGAAGAGAGGGAGAAAAGGAAGGAAGGAGAAATGAAGAGGGAAAACAAGGAAGGAGGAGAGTGAGAAGGAAGGAAAGAGGGAGGGAAGGGAAGGAGAAATGAAGAAGGAAAACAAGGAGGGAGGAGAGTAGGAAGGAAGGAATTTTATTTATTCGACCCAACCCTTCTTCCTGGCATGCTCACCCGTAAAGAGGTGATGGTTGTTTTTGCGCAACTTGTGAGCCCTCTCATACAATTTCCGGGCACTCTTCCGGGATTCTGGACAGAGCCTCGTCCTCATGGTCTTTACCCCCTGCTTGGAGTCCGGGTTCAAGAACACCACAATGGGATACCACTGGGCGTAATTTAGGCGGTCCACGGCATTTGGGGTGACGTCTAAGAGGGCGTGTTTGTCCTGAGAAACGAGAACATGGGTGAGAAAGGGGCGGGGCACATCTGCCCATCAGTTGACAAAACGCAGCATCCGGATGAGGGTGGTACAAGGCACGGACCTCTGGACTTCAACTCCCACAACCAGTTTGGCTTTTGCTGAGAAATCTGGGAGTTGAAGTACAGCGGCACCTTGATACTCAACGGCTTTGAAACTCGTACTCAACACAATTTTGATGCAAAAAAATTGTCCCGCTCCTCGTTGTTTGTTTGGTACTCAACACACAAATTAGAACTAGTCGGTGTCCCTTGTACTTTTTTTATTTATTATCACATAGGGTGGATCTGCCCGGAAACACAAAAATATTGGACAAAAATTTGGAAATGGGTGCAAGAAATTACAGGAGAACAGAAAAAAATACAAACCCGAAATCTTTCTACTGGGAATAATCAAAAGGAAATATACAAAGAAAATTAAGTACATATTAACACATATCTGCTAACTACAGCTAGAATAGCATTTGCCCAATGCTGGAAACAAAATAATACCCCCTTCGGACGAATTAGTGATAAAAGAAAAACTTTGGATTGTGCAGAGATGGACAAATTAACACTGAAATTAAAAGATAAAGAAGAGTCGGAATATTATGGAATTTGGAACCATTGGTACAAATGGCTGCAAAACAGGAATAAAACTAATTAAGCCAAAAAAAACCCAATATATATATAAATATAAATATAGAACTGTGTATAAAGTGTGTGTAAATATAGAAGCGAAATATTATATACATGTAAAGGTATGATGACACAACAATGTTGATGTAAGGACTGTAAGGTGTTGTAGAAGGGAAAAAATAATAATTAAAAAATCTGCTATAGAGAACTTGTTGGTGTCAACTACCTTGTGACTCACTACATTACTCTTTATGGGAAAAATTTGTCTGGTACTCAATCATTTTGGGTACTCATCACACCTCCTGGAACCAATGAATGATGGGTACCGAGGTAGCCCTGCCCCCAGAACTAGAAGGCACCAAAATTGCAAAAAGCCTGCTATTAAGAAAACAAATAAATAAAATTCAAGTTGATGAATGAATGCTGTGTAATCCTGCATTTTGAGGCCTTTTCAGATTGAGGAAGGAGAGTCGGAAGTACCATTATGCTCATGGATAGGATAACGGGGAACAGGAGCACCCCAATTACTTACTCTGTCGATTATCTGTTTGATTGTGTGAAGGCGAATGATACCCGAGCTTCGCTGGTCGGTTCCAGCATCCCTGGGCTCACTTTCTATTGGAGGAGGGGGAAAAAGACAGCGCACGTTATCCATTATTCACCATACATTTGAACGGGTGTCTGATGCCCCTTTTCGCGGGGGGCCTTGCTCTGGAGAAAAGGGCAAGCTCTGGGTGCAAAAAAACCCTCTATTCCAGATGTTGACGCTCTTCGTTAAAAGTGACGCCTGCCAGCTGTTAACAGTGGGCTATTTCTATCGTCCTTCCCCTCTCTGATGTGGCGCAGTGGTTAGAATGCAGCATAGAATATAGTATAATCGTTATACAAAACAAACGCCACGGAATTGGCTGCAGCATTAGCACTACAGGCTAATCCTGCCCGACTGCCAGCAGTTCGATCCTGATCAGCTTGAGGTTGACTCAGCTTCCCATCCTTCCGAGATCATTACAATGAGGACGCAGATCGCTGTTGGGGGCAAGAGGCTGACTCTGTAAACCGCTTAAGATAAGCACTGTGAAGCGGTACATGTCCTAAGCGCTACTGCTAGTCCGTCTGTCCGAGGTGGCGCAGTGGTTAAATGCAAGCACTGCAGGCTACTTCAGCTGACTGCAGTTCTGCAGTTCGGCTGTTCAAATCTCACCGGTTCAGGGTTGACTCAGCCTTCCATCCTTCCGAGGTGGGTAAAATGAGGACCCAGATTGTTGGGGGCAATATGCTGACTCTGTAAACCGCTTAGAGAGGCCTGAAAGGCCTATGAAGCGGTATATAAGTCTAACTGCTATTGCTATCTGTCATTCCTTCCTCCCTCCCCTTCCCTCCCAGTGGTGAGGATGAGGTATTGCAGGCTAACTCACTGCCCATTGCCAGGAGTTTGATCCTGACTGGCTCAAGCTTGACTCAGCTTTCCATCCTTCCGAGGTCATTAAAATGAGGACCCAGATTGTTGTTGGAGGGCAAGTGGCTGACTCTGTAAACGGCTTAGAGAGGGCTGTAAAGCAACATATAAGTCTAAGGGCTATTCCTAATTGCTCCTCCTAGCTAATTGAGTCTTTTGCTCGACTGAGAAGAGCAGCAACCGATTCAAGAGAGCAGGAAGATGCTTACTGGCAATCTGATAGATGTCGGGCTCCTCGCGAGCCAGCTTCTCCCGGGCAACGTCGGCAATCGGTCCAAAGATGGTCACCGGCCTGAGAAATCCAGCTAGAAAGGAGAAAGCGACATCAGAGTTGAGTTGTCTCCAGAAAAACCCTGAGTGATGTGCTGGTTTGCGAGAAAGGTTGTGGCCTTGACTCTTGTCCTGGTCGAGGATGGGAGGGATCTGGAGCCCCCAACCCCTTTTGGAGAACATCAAGTAGAGGGACAGATGTGGCCCAGAGGCAAAGTCACAATCTCCCTGTCCTATCAAGGTTGGAGGTCAAACTTCTGACCTTGACTTTCTCTAGGAAGCTTCCAGGATGAAAAATAAGTCCCTGAACAAGGATCAGAAAGAAGTCCTCTGTGTAAACACAAGCTTTTTCTCACCATTGTCCCTAGAGGAGCATATTTCCTGCTTGAGCAAGGGAGGGGGGTTGGACTAGATGATCTCCAGGGTCCCCTCCAACTCTGCTATTCTATGATTCTGGGAAGGCGTCCTGGTTGAGCAAGGGGGGGTTGGACTAGATGATTTCCAGGGTCCCCTCCAACTCTGCTATTCTATGATTCTGGGAGGGCCTCCTGCTTGAGCAAGGGGGGGTTGGACTAGATGATCTCCAGGGTTCCCTCCAACTCTGCTATTCTATGATTCTGGGAGGGCCTTCTGTTTGAGCAAGGGGAAGTTGGACTAGATGATCTCCAGGGTCCCCTCCAACTCTGCTATTCTATGATTCTGGGAGGGCCTCCTGCTTGAGCAAGGGGGGGGGTTGGACTAGATGATCTCCAGGGTACCCTCCAACTCTACTATTCTATGATTCTGGGAGGGCCTTCTGTTTGAGCAAGGGGAAGTTGGACTAGATGATCTCCAGGGGCCCCTCCAACTCTGCTATTCTATGATTCTGGGAGGGCCTCCTGCTTGAGCAAGGGGAAGTTGGACTAGATCAGTGTTTTTCAACCTTTTTTGTGCAAAGGCACACTTTTTTCATGAAAAAAATCACGAGGCACAGCACGATTAGAAAATGTTAAAAAAAATTAACTCTGTGCCTATATTGACTATATATAAAGTAATTTTCCCACGGCACACCTTACACTATTGTCACGGCACACTAGTGTGCCGCGGCACAGTGGTTGAAAAACACTGGACTAGATGATCTCCAGGGTCCCCTCCAACTCTGCTATTCTATGATTCTGGGAGGGCCTCCTGCTTGAGCAAACGGGGGGTTGGACTAGATGATCTCCAGGGTCCCCTCCAACTCTGCTATTCTATGATTCTGGGAGGGCCTCCTGCTTGAGCAAGGGGGGGGGTTGGACTAGATGATCTCCAGGGTACCCTCCAACTCTGCTATTCTATGATTCTGCGAGGGCCTCCTGCTTGAGCAAAGGGGTGGGTTGGACTGGATGATCTCCAGGGTTCCCTTCAACTCTGCTATTCTATGATTCTGGGAGGGCCTCCTGCTTGAGCAAAGGGGGGGGTTGGACTAGATGACCTCGAGGATCCCCTCCAACTCTTGGAACCCACCTTCTCGGAGGACCACCCTCTCGTAGGCAGGGAACTTGGTCTGGACTGGTTGGGCAGACAGATCTTCTCGGCTTTTCCTCAGGTTTCGCTTGGAGCTGCGCAGACCTCGGAATCTCCAGAAATCCGCCCGATCCCCCCCGGCGGTCTTTGGAAGGGTGTATTGGACACTGGCCAGCTGTTCGGCTCTGGGCACAACAGACAGGAGGACGAAACAATGGAGGACCAGCAAAGGGAGGGCCTGATGACCTCAAGGAGGACAGCTGCCCGGCTCCAACGTAATCAAAGTGAAAAATGGGGTTGGAGAAAACCCTTTTGAGAATCCCCCTGGACGGCAAGGAGATCCAATCGATCACCTCTAAAGGAAACCAACCCTTGCTGTTCGTTGGGAAGCTGGTTGAGGGGAGAAAAATATCCATTGGAAAGCTGCAGATAATCGGCCTAGGAGCGAGTTTGCAAGCCTCACCGAACCAAAGTTTTAAGCGAACATCATTAAAAATGTACCAGGGACATTTCTAATGTGCTGGTTTGTGTCTGATTTTTGTGATGCTTTTTCTGCTTAGCTCCAGCCACTGCTTCCTGTTGCGGGCCCTAAGGAGCCCGGGCGAGGAAGCGAGGAGTGGGTTGGGAGGGGAGGGGCGAGTAGAGGCTTGTGAGACGCCCCTCGACGTGAGTGACATCGAGTTGGCCACGCCCACCCAGTCCCATGACCACCTATCCACACTCACCCATCCGGTCATTAGGCGGATCGTATTAGTGGTCCGTGGGATTTAAAATTAGAAATTTAGTGGCCCCTGAGGTCCGAAAAGTTGGTGACCCTTAAATACAAGCCTGAAGTTCTTCTAAACGCAACTTTGGCTGCCCCGCCAGAGGTTGGCTTGAGGATCAACGCTGAAACACACCTGTTTTTGTTGGGGATGATGCCTCTTTCCACTTCCTTGTGATTCTTGCCGATCCGGATCGCCAACCAGGAGCCCAGCTTGCCGTTGTACAGGGTGTCCACCACGCGGAAGACTTCCCCTTTGTTGAAGCTCAGCCCGTAAGGAGACTCCTTCTCGTACTCAAAGTGGGTCCGGATGTAGAACGAATCTCCCACGTCGGATTCCACGATGCGCCGATAAACTAAGAGAGAGAGAGAAGAAGAGGAGGAGGAGGAGGATGAAGGCTTCCGTCGCCAGTCCAGCGAATCTACCAAGGCCCCTGAAGGCCCCTGACTCACCGTCTTTCTTCTTCTGTGCCAAGATGGTGACTTCTTCTCCTTTGGGAAGGTCGAGCAAGAAGAGAACGGCTTCTTCCCGGATGATGTTGGTGAAGTCGACGTTGTTTACCTGGCGCCCCCAAAAGGAACATCAACGTTACAGAAATGCACTGACGACGCAACGAACCCAACTGGGCACCCATCTAGTTTTCTGAAACAGCTTTGCTGGACTTATGTCATACTGAGTCATGTTCCAGATGTCCTGTTATAGGACAGTGCCTTTCACAGCCACCTGCAGATGCCTCCCCAGTGCGCATTCTTAGCCTTAGTTTAGTTTAGTTGTCTTGTATGCCGCCCACTCCCGAAGGACTCCGGGCGGCTCACAATAGACAAGGGAAAGGGGGATAAATAGACAAAGACAACACTTTAAAATACGCAACATTCACAATTTCCGTGGGGCTGGATGTTTCACAAGCCCCCCGGCCTGCTGGAACAGCCAGGACTTGGTGGCTTTGCGGAAGGCTGGGAGGGTAGTAAGGGTCCGGATCTCCACGGGGAGATCGTTCCAAAGGGCTGGAGCTGCAACAGAGAAGGCTCTCCCCCGGGGAGTCGCCAGCCGACATTGGCTGGCAGATGGACATTGGCTGGCAGATGGGCATCTCCCACCAACATCTTCCTCCTCCTCCACTCTGCAAACACCACCCTCTCCTATCACTGATGATGTTCCCTAGTTGGGTGACGAAACATCTGCGAGAAAACCACCAAGCTCAAGGCTGCACTGAGCCTCCCACAATCCGACGACCCTGAGTTGCAAATACTTTTCCTCCTCTCTGCGTCTACAGATACAACCAGTTGTTTTCTTCGATGGCCGCCTATGCAGCTGGACTGGGTTGCAGCTGGACTGGGGTGACAGCAGGGCTGCCCACCTACCCTGAGAATCTGATCGCCTTCTTCCAAGCCTTCCTTGGCCGCGGGGCTGTCCTCCAAAACACCGGCCACAAATATGCCAACGTCGTTGCCGCCCGCCAATCTCAAGCCAACGCTGTCGCCCTTCTTGAATTTCACGAGCTTCATGCTTGGCCTGCAAGGAGGAGAAGAGGAGGATTTGGAAGCCGGGTGTGTCTCTGGCCCGGCTCTTCCTTTTGGGGCTATCGTGACGAGTCGGTTGACTGTGAAGAGCCACGAATTTCCAATTTCCAATTTAATAAAAAATTTGTATTCTGCCCACTCCCTAGGGACTCTGGGCGGCTTACAGGCAGATAAAAAACATTTAAAATTTAAAAATAAAGGTACATAATTAAAATTGCACATCATCCATTCAGTGTAGGTGGGGCTGGACATTGATCAACAGCCCCAGGCCTGCCGGAAGAGCCAGGTGTTGGTGGCTTTACGGAAGGCCGGGAGAGTGGTGAGGGTCCGGATCTCAGCAGGTAGCTCGTTCCACAAGGCCGGTGCAGCTACAGAGAAGGCTCTCCCCCCCGGGGAGTCGCCAGCCGGCATTGTCCGATAAATGCTCCCCTCACCCACATGTGCTAGTTGTTCCTGACTCTAGGGGGCGGTGCTCATCTCCGTTTCAGCCGAAGAGCCAGCGCTGTCCGAAGATGTTTCCAGGGTCATGTGGCCAGCAGGACTCAACGCCAAAGGCGCACGGAACGCTGTTCCCTTCCCACCAAAGGTGGTCCCTATTTTTCTACCTGCACCACAGACAGTCCTTGGCCCATGCTCACGTGCTTTCGAACTGCTAGGTTGGCAGAAGCTGGGACAAGTCATGGGAGCTCACCTCGTTAGGCGGCGCTAGGGATTCGAACCGCCGAACAAGCTTAGCGTCTTAGCCACTGAGCCACCACGTCCCCCCCATAAAGGATACCTACCCTTGTTTATTTCCCTCCCCCCCCAAGTCTGGAACATCTTATGTTAAAAAGGGGAGAATATAATATTTAGATTCGCACATAATAGTCTAAAGAAAAAAACGTTCAATAACTACGAATATAGCAAATATAAAAATTAGACTTGAAACACTTGTGTGACTTTGTTTAGCATTTGAGGCCCAGAGAATAGCGGTCCGAATAGCTCCATCATTGGCCAGGGAACAATCCTCCCTCCATTGGACGTGGTCCACGAAGACGATGGCGTTATCAGTCAATGTTCACAGCCGGCGCGAGACACGGGACGGGGTGGAAATATCCTCTTACCGAAGCATCCCGTCTTCGTGCGTTGAGTTGGGTAGGGGGCCGTCGGTGGGACTGACGGGTAAGTCCACGTCGGGCTGTCCAGCCTGCGCATAGACGGGCTTCGGTTCTGTTCGGACAAGACAAAAAGGTTGCACGGGATGAAGGATGCCCTTTTGGTGAAAACGAGGCTCGGACACGGCTGCGGTTTTAAGCTCACCCTTTTACGCCTTCGGGAATTCACAAGAACTCTGCATGCACCCACACCTGGAGCCCTTATGGACACTACACCGACAGCCACGTTCCCCAACCTCTGCTGAAGATGTTACCCAGCCTGGTAACGAAACGTTCGGAAACCCACCCACAAGCTCAGAGAACAAACCCGGACCTTCCTCTCTAGGGTGGCTTCGTTTTGGGCTCTGTGGGGAGGGGGGATTAAGGTGCCGAGGTGGCGCTGTGGTTAAATGCAGCACTGCAGGCTACTTCAGCTGACTGTTATCTGCAGTTCAGCGGTTCAAATCTCACCGGCTCAGGGTTGACTCAGCCTTCCATCCTTCCGAGGTGGGTGAAATGAGGACCCAGATTATTGTTGGGGGCGATATGCTGACTCTGTAAACCGCTTAGAGAGGGCTGAAAGCCCTATGAAGCGCTATATAAGTGCTATTGCTATTGCTATTGCTATTGCTATCTATCTATCTATCTATCTATCTATCTATCTATCTATCTATCTATCTATCTATCATCTATCTATCTATCTATCATCTATCTATCTATCTATCTATCTATCTATCTATCTATCTATCTATCTCTACCTATCATCCATCCATCCATCCATCCATCCATCCATCCATCCATCCATCCATCCATCCATCTATCTATCCATCCATCTATCTATCTCTATCTACCTATCATCCATCCATCCATCTATCTATCTATCTATCTATCTATCTATCTATCTATCTATCTATCTATCTATCTATCTATCTATCTATCTATCTATCATCTATCTATCTATCTATCTATCTATCTATCTATCTATCTATCTCTACCTATCATCCATCCATCCATCCATCCATCCCTCTCTCTCTCTCTCTCTCTCTCTCTCTCTCTCTCTCTCTCTCTCTCTCTCTCTCTCTCTATCTATCTATCTATCTATCTATCTATCTAAGAGCTGAGATGGCGCAGTGGTTAGGGTGCAGTACTGCAGGCCACTTCAGCTGAAAGCCCTATGAAGCAGTATATAAGTCTAACTGCTATTGCTATTGCTAAGGCATCTAGCATGCCATGTGGGGTTAGGGTTGAGGGGGCTAGATCGGGAACGGGGGGGGGGGGAGCCCAGATTGTAGTCCTCCTTGAGGGCTGGCTTTGGGCTCTTTCTCCTTTCAGCCCAACTACCCAGGCAAGTTCTCACGATGGAGGAAAATAAGGCGGCGTCAATAAAAAGAGAATATTTGTAGCTCGGGATTGAGCGGAGGGGTCTCTGAGCTTGGTGGTTTTCTTGCAGATGTTTCATTACCCAACTAGATAACCTTATCAGTGCTAGAAAGGAGGAGGATGGGGAGGAACTGTGGCATTCTTGGTGCTCTCTGAGCTTGGTTATTCTCTTGCAGACGTTACATTACCCAACTAGGGAACATCAACAGGGCTAGAAGGAGTGGGGATGGAGGGGGAGAATTTGTAAAGTCCTTTGTACTCTCTGAGCTTGGTGGTTTCGTGGCAGACGTTTCATCACCCAACTAGGGAACATCATCAGAGCTAGAAGGGAGAAGAGGAGGAGGAGGAGGAGGAGGAGGAGGAGGAGGAGGAGGAGGAGGAGGAGGAGGAGGAGGAGGAGGAGGAGGAGGAGGAGGAGGAAGAGGAGGTCGTCCTTGGTGTTCAGGGCTAGAAGAGAGGAGGAGAAGGTCCTACTTGGTCTTCTCTGAGCTTGGTTAATTTCTTACAGACATTTCATGGCCCAACTAGGTAACGTCATCAAGGCTAGAGGGGAGGGGAGCTTGTGGAAAGGAGGAGGAGGAGGAAGAGGACTGTGGGGTTCTCTGAGCTTGTTTCCCCCCCCCCCTTGCTGACGTTACATGACCCAGCTTCATAACCTCATCTGTGCTAGCAGGGAGTGGCCGTTTGCTCTCTCGTTTCTATACAAGCTGCTTGATGGCGTTTCCTAGCTGGGTGATGAAACGCCTGCGGGAAAACCACGAAGGACCCCATCAACTGGGAGGTGCAGCCGATTACGTCCTTCGCGTCCTTGAGCTGCTGGATAAAAGGCGGAGATACTAGATCGCCTCAATAATAAACCCGCCGTCACAATAATTACCGAAGACAGACGGGGTGGAAGACCAGGAAGGAAAACATTTGGGCCCTCGCAGCAGCAAGCAAGTTCATTACGTTACACAATTCAGAAATATTAACAACGGGGCTTAGGAGGGAGTTCCAACAGCTGTTTACAAAGCTCCTCCATCACCATCTGGCTGTTAATTTGGAGTGTGGGAGACCACATAAATATAGTAGGAGGGCAGATAATAGGAACGGGGAGGTAAATAAGGAGTCATTATGTGGTGGAATGTTTGGAAGGGAGCCAGGAGGTAATCTTAGGCGTCATTAAGAACACGCTAATCTGGGTCTGGAAATTATCCACTTCCAATAAAGAAGGAGAGTTTCCTGGTGTGTATTTCTCACCCAGGCAGGCCTCCATAAAAAGTTTGTGAAGGGAAAGGTTCCCCTCGCACATCTGGGCCAGTCGTTCTCGACTCTAGGGGGCGCTGCTCATCTCCCTTTCAAAGCCCAAGAGCCAGCGGTGTCCGAAGACGTCTCCGTGGCCATGTGGCCAGCATCACTCAACGCCGAGAGGCGCACGGAACGCTGTTCCCTTCCCACCAAAGGTGGTTCCTATTTTTCTACTTGCATTTTTTACGTTGATTTCGAACTGCTAGGTTGGCAGAAGCTGGGATGAGTCACGGGAGCTCACTCCGTTACGCGGCGCTAGGGATTCGAACCGCTGAACTGCCGAGCTTTCTGATCGACAAGCTCAGCGTCTTAGCCGCTGAGCCACCGCGTCCCTCTCCATATAAGTGGAGTTATGTACACACACACACACACACACACACACACACACACACACACACACACTTACAATGGTTCAATTAGGGCTACCACTGCATTGCAAAAAAGTGACTTGCGACCATTTTTTTCATACTGAGTCACCTGATCAAAATTTAGACATTTGGCAACTGACTTGTAGTTATGACGGTTGGAATGTCCCCGGGGTTATGTGATCCCTTTCTGATCAGCGAAGTCCACGGGGGGGGGGGGGGGTGGCAGATTCACTTATCAACCAGGTTGGGGAAAACTTGACTTAACAAATCTCTCACTTTGCAAGAGAAATTTTGGGGTCAACGGGGGTCGTAAGTTGAGGACTGCCTCTCACCATCATCATCATCATTTAACGACCCCGTAATCCCTTGCGGGATGGAGTCTGGGGCAACCGAATCGCAAAATATTTTACTGGCCAGATGCTCTTCCTGTCACCAATGCGGAGTTTTGTTCGGCAGGTATATTTTTCAACGTGCCCGGAAAGAGAAATATCTGTCTCTACCTAGGATCGAACTCACAGACTCCTGCTTTGTGAGGCGAGAGGCACCACCACTAGGACACCGCACCGCTCCTGAAGCTGCCTGTGTGGAAATTGAAACATGGGAAACGCGATCGCTCAATTCCTTACCGGGAAGTGGCGGAGTCTGTTTGTCATTTTTCTCTGCTACGGATTCTTCTACGGCTTTGGCTAGAGACACGGTTTCCTCCGCGTTCTTCACGGGCGTGGAAACGGCCCCCGGCTTGCTTATTCTTTCGTCATCTCTACTCCGGTGACTACATCGAGAGAAACAACACACTCCCTTTTCAAATTGGCAAAGAGTAATCAGAGGCTCCAACGAGGAAATCCAGACATTTCATAAACAAAGAGCTACTACATGGGAATGTGGCACAAAACCGGGGCGGGGGGGGGGGGAGAAGGAACCTGTCTGGGCTCTTTTGCTGGAAGGTGTCTGGAGAACTGGCCCTCCCCCAGGTATGGAAGAGTTTGAACAACTATTTGTCTGCAATGCAACAAGGATTTCCTGCTTGGGCAGGGGGTTGGGTTAGAAGCAATAGCCATAGCAGTTAGACTTATATACCGCTTCATAGGGCTTTCAGCCCTCTCTAAGCGGTTTACAGAGTCAGCATATCGCCCCCAACAACAATCCGGGTCCTCATTTCACCCACCTCGGAAGGATGGAAGGCTGAGTCAACCTTGAGCCGGTGAGATGGCAGTTCGGCGGTTCAAATCTCACCGGCTCAGGGTTGACTCTGCCTTCCATCCTTCCGAGGTGGGTGAAATGAGGACCCGGATTGTTGTTGGGGGCGATATGCTGACTCTGTAAACCGCTTAGAGAGGGCTGAAAGCCCTATGAAGCGGTATATAAGTCGAACTGCTATTACTATCCTAACTCTCCTCCCAAGGAACAGCTAATATGCTCAGGTATTGGAACAGCAAAGAATATCCTTGAGGTTGAGCAGATACGTTATCGTTACTCTCTCCGAATTTGCTTGCTTCCCTGCACCCAGGAAGCAATACTAATTTATCCTTGGTGAAATAATTAATGTGCAAAACGAGGTTGGGTTTTAATAGCTGTTTTTTCTCCTCCATAAATGAACAACAACAAATGCAAAATCCAGCCCAGAACTCTGCCTTAGCTCGGACGGAGCCACTTCCTACAAGTAGATGGCACCATCATCACCTCTACCAACTCATAATCTTAGAAGAGACCCCTGTAGGCAACAACGCACTTCCTCAAATGAGGACTTCAGCTGTTGCCTGGTAAACACAACCGTTCCTTGAAAGGTCAAGAGATCTGTACCAAAAGCCACCAACACCGAAGAACTGAGAAGGTGCAGGGATGAGCATGACTGATTGCCATGACAAAGATAGGATTATCTCTGCAATGACAATTATTGATTTGTGCGATCGTGGGCGTGCCTTACTGCTGACTAAATAGGGGGAAAGTCCTAATGTTTTTTATGGGGGAACAAAAAAACCCCCGTTGATTCCCAAAGTAAATATGAATACTAAATTGCCGGCGGGGAAAATAATTCACGTAATTCCGTGCAGAAAGGAAAATCTAAAGAGTAGCTTATGATAAATATAAGGAAAACCCCAGCTTGACAGGGTTCCACCACAAAACCGCGGTAGACAAAAGCGCACTCGACGAAAGTGCGTACGTGACGTCATCACAGCGCGACGAAAACATCGCGCTGTGATCGGTAAATGTAAAATTAAAGCGAAAACCTTACCCTAACCCCCCCAAACCTAACCCTAAACCTAACCCTTAACCTAACGCTAACCCTTAACCTAACGCTAAACCTAACCCTAACGCTCTAAACCTAACCCTAACCCTTAACCTAACCCTAACCCTAAACCTAAACCTTACCTTTATGTGAATCGGCTTGCTTTAATTTTATTTTATTTCAATTTTTAATTTTTTTTGTCGCGCTGTGATGACGTCACGTACGCGCTTTCGTCGAGCGCACTTTTGTGGACCACGGTTTTGACGGGTCACGGCTTGACAGAACATTTTCTAATCACTCTGGAATCTAGGGGCATCGTTAAAATAAATATTTTTGTTTAATTAAAGCATCTGCTCCTCCTGTATGTTGCAATTTTAAAAAAAAGGTACAATCAGATATGATATTGCTGGTAAACCAAGAGCTAGTTTGGTCTAGTGGCTAAAGCACCAGGCTAGAAACTGGGAAACGGTGAGTTCGAGTCCTGCCTTAGCTCTGAAAGCCGACTGAGTGAGTTTGAGCCAGTCACTCACTTTCAGCCCAAACTGCCTCTCAAGAGCTGTTGTTGTTATTGTCATAACAGGAAGAGGAAGATGCGTTGGTTATGTTTGCGGCCTAGAATTATTTGTAAAAATAATAAAGGAAGGATAGAAGTAAAAAAACAAAAAACAAGTGGAGATTCATCCCAAAAACGATATATCTCAAAAGACAAAACTAATATGGGAAGAAGAAGAAGAAGAAGAAGAAGAAGAAGAAGAAGAAGAAGAAGAAGAAGAAGAAAGAAGTAGAAGAAGAAGTAGAAGAAGAAGTAGAAGAAGAAGAATTAGAACTAGAAGAAGAAGAATTAGAACTAGAAGTAGTAGTAGTAGTAGAAGAAGAAAAAGAAGTAGAAGAAGAAGTAGAAGAAGAAGTAGAAGAAGAAGTAGAAGAAGAAGAATTAGAACTAGAAGAAGAAGAATTAGAACTAGAAGTAGTAGTAGTAGTAGTAGTAGAAGAAGAAAAAGAAGTAGAAGAAGAATTAGAACTAGAAGAAGAAGAATTAGAACTAGAAGAAGAAGAAGAAGTAGTAGTAGTAGTAGTAGTAGTAGTAGAAGAAGAAGTAGAAGAATTAGAACTAGAAGAAGAAGAATTAGAACTAGAAGTAGTAGTAGTAGTAGTAGTAGAAGAAGAAAAAGAAGTAGAAGAAGAATTAGAACTAGAAGAAGAAGAATTAGAACTAGAAGAAGAAGAAGAAGAAGTAGTAGTAGTAGTAGTAGTAGTAGTAGAAGAAGTAGAAGAATTAGAACTAGAAGAAGAAGAATTAGAACTAGAAGAAGAAGAATTAGAACTAGAAGAAGAAGAATTAGAACTAGAAGAAGAAGAAGAAGAAGTAGTAGTAGTAGTAGAAGAAGAAGAAGAAGAAAAAGAAGTAGAAGAAGAATTAGAACTAGAAGAAGAAGAAGAATTAGAACAAGAAGAAGAAGAAGAAGAAGAAGTAGTAGTAGTAGAAGAAGTAGAAGAATTAGAACTAGAAGAAGAAGAATTAGAACTAGAAGAAGTAGAAGAAGAATTAGAACTAGTAGTAGTAGTAGTAGAAGAAGAAGAAGAAAAAGAAGTAGAAGAAGAATTAGAACTAGAAGAAGAAGAAGAAGAAGAAGAAGAATTAGAACTAGAAGAAGTAGAAGAAGTAGAAGAAGAAGAAGAAGAAGAATTAGAACTAGAAGAAGAAGAAGAAGAAGAAGAAGAAGAAGAAGAAGAAGAAGAAGAAGAAGAAGAAGAAGAAGAAGAAGAAGAAGAAGAAGAAGAAGAAGAAGAAGAAGAAGAAGAAGAAGAGTAGCACTGGCTATCAAAGATCATCTGCAAGAGATCTCCTCCCAACGTTGAAATTTTAGAAGGAACCTAACTCCACAGGTATACACGGATGCCATTCTCCCCAACTCTTTCAACAGGAAGCAAGGAACATCCATATAGTCCTTGACTTACAAACATCTGTCTATCAACCGTTCTTTCTGGGCAGACTCAACCTGCCTGTCTCCCAGATGTGCTCCGGCTCCTCCTGGAACACTGCCAAGTTCCAGAGGGAAACCAAACCACCCAGAATGGTTCCAGAATCACCACGAGGCTTCTGAGATATCCTCCAGGAGTCACATCCCAGCCCTAGGACGGCTCGTACAGAAGCCATTCCTTAACAGAGAACGGCGTTGAGGGAAAGCCACCTCAGGGAGAAATCTCCTTCAGTCTTACAAGCAAGGGTGGGAGATCAGTCACCAGAGAGTCCAGGAGCCTCAAAGCTTCTGCCTCTGGTATCTGTGTCTGCTTCTCAGAAGGCAGTGAATGGCCCGCTAACCTTCTTCAGCTCTTCAGCTCTGAAGGGTTTTCTTGAAAACCCGGCATTCTCAAGTGGCCCTCGCTCAGCTTCTCCTGCTCTCCACTGCACCCCACCTTCTGCTTCAATGGGTGAATTGTTTTTCCATGATATTTATGCAGTCAAGGACAACTCCGATGCCTATATAACAGCAGTCAATGTCCCGAAAATCTCTCCCATAGCAAACTTAATCTCTCACAGAGTCCCATAAAGTTCACGTGGAACTCTTAAGTTCTGCAGAAGCCTCTTTGGGAAAAAAATCCATTTTTCCACCTGGAATAAACTTTCCGGGGTAGGATGAAAGCAGGAGGATGCTCTTCATCCCTACAGGTCAAATAGAGTGTTCCTCTCCTTGTTGCAGAAGACATGGCCTGGGTAAGGTGGCCAGATCAAAACCAATTCCGTTGTGTTTATTTTGTACAATGACAATAAAAACTACGCTATCCGTCCTCGGCCTTCCTCTGCTCAAGACAATAACAATAGTTGAAGTTGGAACCTGCCTTCTGCATCGCAAGAGTTACCCACGATTCAGCACAACAGACCAACAAGACACAACTCAGATTGCCAGCACCTGCAAACGGTTCTACCCACACTAATCCTGGACCCCCCCCTTTGCTCGTGACAATTTTGAGAGGGTCGTTTTATACGTGACCCGTCAAAACCGCGGTCCACAAAAGCGCGCTCGACGAAAGCGCGTACGTGACGTCATCACAGCGCGACGAAAAAAATCAAAAATTGAAATAAAAATAAAATTAAAGCAAGCCGATTCACATAAAGGTAAGGGTTAGGTTTAGGTTTAGGTTAAGGGTTAGGTTTAGAGCATTAGGGTTACGTTTAGCGTTAGGTTAAGGGTTAGCGTTAGGTTTAGGGTTAGGTTAAGGGTTAGGTTTAGGGTTAGGTTAAGGGTTAGGGTTAGGTTTGGGGGGGGTTAGGGTAAGGTTTTCACTTTAATTTTACATTTATCGATCACAGCGCGATGTTTTCGTCGCGCTGTGATGACGTCACGTACGCGCTTTCGTCGAGCGAGCTTTTGTCTACCGCGGTTTTGTGGTGGAACCGTTTTATATCCAATTTATGACGACCACTGGCTAAGAACCACCAAGGAGCCGAACTACATAGGATTCCAGATGCCCATCCTGCTGGAATCACCTCCAGCCACGGAGGAGAAAACAGGTTCTCCTATAAAAATTCTGAAGGAGGAGAATCGAACAAGATGAACCTGGAGAAGAATATCATGGGGCGAATGACTATCTTGACTATCCTCAGTTTTCAACTTTCGAGTAACTATTCCATTTTTGTTTTGCTTCTATAAAAAAAACACACACACACACACAGGAGGGTGCAGGAAGTGTCTTGACACCGTCATTGTTTCTGGATGACAGAATGTTGTTAAAAATTACATTTCCCATGAGTCACCCAAGGTGTGATTTCACTCGGCTTATGTGTTTTGGCAGTAGAGCTTCGACTTGTAACATCTGTGCTGCACCAGGAAGGTCTCTATGAAAGCATGCTCAACATTGCAGCATTTTAAAATAACCTTCAGTCACCAAACAAGGGAAGTCGGCTACAGGATGATTTCATTGAGGGCCATTCAGCTCTTCCCCCAGGTCCATCTCTCCCCCATCAAAACATGCATACTTCTATCACGGAGGACTTCAGTAGGGCTAACGCCATCCACCCAAAATACAAATAATATTTGAGCCTATTTTATTAAGAGTTGCTTCTGCTTCCATGATGGGGGTTTCTCAACCTTGGTGGCTCGAAGAAGGGTGGGCTTCAAATCCCCAAATTCCCCAGCCAGCAGCGCTTAGAGTTGAAGTCCACTCCTCTTCATAAATAGCAGTTAGACTTATATACCGCTTCATAGGGCTTTCAGCCCTCTCTAAGTGGTTTACAGAGTCAGCATATCACCCCCACAGTCTGGGTCCTCATTTCACCCACCTCGGAAGGATGGAAGGCTGAGTCAACCTTGAGCCGGTGAGATTAGAACCGCTGAACTGCTGATAACAGTCAGCTGAAGTGGCCTGCAATACTGCACCCTAACCACTGCGCCACCTCGGCTCTTAAAGCAGGACGTAAAGTGAGATTTGGACATTAAGTGTGAAACCTACTGGGTCAGGCTGGACAGCCTCTTAGAGCCCCTTTACTTCTATATTAAAGCCACATAGGCAGAGTTGCAGCTTGCAAAAGAACAGGGAGCCAGTGCCTAACCACAAGATGTTCTAAGCCAATGTCCCTATGTCAAAAGCCTATGTCAAAAGTCCAGGGTTCAATTAATGTTCATTAATGACACGTACTCCATAAGAAAAGGAGAAGACCCCATCTCCTTATAAGGCTTTCTCCTCAAGGTAACCACTAAGAAATGTGTTAAGTAGTTCCGTGTTGCAATGCTTTTGAGAATGTATAAGAATGCGTGCTTCGATAATGAAGGTGGTTCAGAATTTGCAATGTTAGCCTTTTCACTAACTTTCTGAACCTGGCTGCCAAATAAGCTTTTCCTGTATCCTGAGAAGTCTAAAGCCTGTCATTTCCTGCAACATTCAAGCCATCAAGGTTGAGAAATACTGCTATTGGGACTTCTCAGTAGCACTTCCACATCACTGATGCATCTAATCCTTCTTTTTTTGGGGCTGGGCCTTTCTCAAATTGTTTTTAATTGTAGAGGGGAGAAAATGTTCCCAGATGCTAATTCTCCAAGAACCCCTTGGTTGAATCTAGTCAAAACTCTTAGCGAAATCAGGACAGCCTCCAATCACCAAGACCAGAGATTTTCAGAATCTTCTAAGCTTTTGGATTCTCGTTGCTGGAACCCATCCTCAGGAAACTTCTCCCTAACAGAATATCTGATTATCTCCAGAATATATTCCGGAGGGAGAAGATAGAGAGAAGTTCCGTGAGGATGGTCTCCAGCATGAATCCAGAAGCTTAGAAGACTCTAAAAATCTCTGGTCTCGGTGACCTACCCAGATTGAATCCTGTAACACGTACTCAGAACACGTACATTTGCCTTACGCATCTAATTCCCCAAATCCATCCTTCCCTTAGGGGGCACCTCAAGAGTGAACCCTCCAGAAGACCAAGTCAGAACTCCAAAGAGAAGGCCTTTGAAAGGGTCCATCACCTCTCCGATGTCCAGGGGTGCCTCCCCACCCGTGGGCTCCTGCGTCCGTCCCCCCCCCTACAAAGCAGCCGTCCTCCCACCACTCTTTTCACCAAAAAGAAAGGTCTATTTTGAAAGAGCACAAGGCAACCATCACCTGCCATTGTTGGGCTGCTGTGGAGAATGTTCTGACCTCTGGTCAGGAGATCGTGAACGACTGCGGCGGGGCCTGTCATGGGATCGGTTGGAATGATCAGATGCCAGCGACTGAATTTCTGAAATGTCTGTTAAATAAAAGTGGGGTTTTTCATGAGATGATTCAGAAGTAAAAAGATGGCATGACCTTCGCTGAGGAATGAACGCAAAGGCTTGGGCAGGACTTGGGAGGGAGCCGTCCGGCTTTCCGAACTGGATCTCCACTGGATCTTGCCCCGTTTGGTCAGTGGAAGGTGGACTCTTTGGGCATTTCTTCAGCCCTTCCTTCCCCTGCGGAAGATCCCGGAAGCCTTGCGGCTCCGCCTGACACATTCGCAACTGTTGGTCAACGGGGAAGGCAAGCGAGAAAAGGCAAGCGATACTCACCGTCTCTTTCTGAAGCATTGGCTGAGTGGATGCTGTCGGAAAGATCTGGGACGTTCAACAAAGTGGCTCTTTCATCCCTCTGGACCACCATTTTCAACTTGCCCTTTGACCTCTCTATCAGGGTTTTGGCGTCTGTCAAGGACATATTTTCCGTGACAGTCCCGTTGATCTGCAAGAGAGCAGAGGAGTAACCGATGAGAAGTTAGCCTCTACTCCAGGGATGTCCAACCTTGGCAACTTTTTTAAAGACCTGTGGACTTCAACTCCCAGAATCCTCCCATCTTTTGGGAGACGGCTGGATGGGAAATTCTGGGAGTTGAAGTCCAGAAGTCTTAAAACTGCCATGGTTGGTCCTCCCTCATCTATACCTTCCCGGCATCTCTGAAGAATTAAAAGGGTGGGTTTGGGGTGGCAAATGTCAGCAGTTTTGTCTAAACCAGCTTGTCCCCATCTGCAACCTTCTGGATCTACTGGAAGTAGAGCTCCCTCCAGCAAACAATGATAAATAAAAGGTGGAAGAAAGGGAATTTACTGCTCCCTCAAACTAGATTAAGAACAATCCCACCTTTTCTGCCCTTTAAACAGTTGAATTGTTTAGTACTCCAAAATATAGCTGATTAAAAAGCTGGACATTTCAAAGCAACTTCAAGCAGTGGCTAAGAGAATGGTCGTATCTTGAGGATTACTTGTACTTTAAATAAAAGAGATGCTCAAATGCGAATATATATATATATAGGAGAGAGGAGGGGGGAGGGAGGGAGAAAGAGGAGAGAGAGAAGAGAGAGAGGAGGGAGGAGGGAGGGAGAGAGAGAGAGAAGAGGAAGAGGAGAGAGAGGAGGGAGGGAGAGAGAAAAGAAGAGGAGAAAGAGGGAGAGAGAGGGAAAGAGAAAGAGAGAGAGAGAGAAAAGAGGAAGAGGAGAGAGAGAGGAGGGAGGGAGAGAGAGAGGAGAGAGAAAAGGAGAAAGAGGGAGAGAGAGGGAAAGAGAAAGAGAGAGAAAAGAGGAAGAGGAGAGAGAGAGGAGGGAGGGAGGGAGAGAGGAGAGAGAAAAGAAGAGGAGAAAGAGGGAGAGAGAGGGAAAGAGGAGAAAGAAGAGGAAGAGGAAAGAGAGAAGAGGAGAGAGAGAGAGGAGGGAGGGAGGGAGAGAGAGGAGAGAGAAAAAAGAAGAGGAGAAAGAGGGAGGGAGAGAGAGGGAAAGAGAGGGAAAGAAAGGGGGAGAGAGAGAGAAGAGGAGAGAGAGAGGAGAGAGAGAGAAAAGAAGAGGAGAAAGAGGGAGAGAGAGAAAGAGGGAGAGAGGGAAAGAAAGAGAGAGAGAGAGACCATACCTTCAGCACAACATCTCCTTCCTGGATGTTGCCATCTTTGGCTGCCAAACTGTCTTGAGAAATTTCTTTCACAAAGATGTGGCTGGCCAGGCGCAACCCGTATTCTGTGCCAAACGAAAAACGAAGCGAGATGTTGTCAACCCGGAACAAGGACAGCACAACTTCCGTAAACCTGCTTTCTCTGCCAACTGCACTTTCCTGGACTCTACCAATTCCCACAGAGCATGGCAGGTTACATTTATTTTGGGGTGGGGGGGAGAAGTTGATCCTTGTTTGATTCTTTCTTTCTTTAGCACATGGAGAAGCTGCTGTCTCCTCCTGGGGTAAGATGAGAGATGCTGTGCAGGAGAAGACCTTCTCAATGATGGTTTCCCATAAGTTGTCATGTTCTACCAACAATATCCAATGCCCTCTTTATTTTCCTGGGCTTCTGTCCCGCCTAGCCCAGTGTACTTCAACATTGGCCATTAAGAGACGTAGACTTCCCAAGATCACCTCTTTTAAGATGTGTGGACTTTCCACTCCTAGGATTGACTGAGGATTTCTTGGAAGTTCAAATCCAGACCTCTGAAAATGGCCAAGGTTGGGAGACAATGTTCTAGGAGAACCACTTGAAGTGATGACCCTCGTAGAAGTAGAAGAGAAGGATTAAATCCATACTTTTCAACAGCTGGGATCAACCCTGATCCAGCCCAACAGGACCTATTCTAGAGTTGTCAGCCAGGGAGGGCTGGATCACCAATCCCTTGTTTCTTTTTCTTCTTCTTCTTCTATAAGTATAATCTTTATTGACATTGTACATAAATACAAGGAAATTGGTTTGTTTGTTTTAAAGTATAAGTATTCTCTCCTTAAACACGTGGTTTTCAAACGATGTGAGGATGTGATGCTCTCCAAAGATAAAAGGACTTGGGCAATCACCTTTCCCCACCTAGGAATGAGGCGAAAGATTTCACCAGGATTAGGGTTAGACAAGAAACAAAGATGCCACTCCCATTTATTAATGAAACTTTTAAATTATGCATCGTAGGGATTTTCAGAGTTCTACCTCTGCAAGATTTCATGAGGAAAAAAGCACACAACGAGTTTGGGCACAGGCACTGAGGAGGAGGAGGAGGAGGAGGAGGAGGAGGAGGAGGAGGAGGAGGAGGAGGAGGAGGAGGAGGAAGGAAGGAGGAATAATAATAATAATAATAATAATAATAATAATAATAATAATAATAATAATAGAAAGTCAAGAACATCTATTAATCGAAGTAAAGAACAAAAATCTACTGAAGGCCCAACAGACGAAACAAGAATACAGAAAAGATGTGATAAAATCAAGAATGGAGAGTTGGCAGAACAAAGCACTGCATGGCCAATTTCTGGAAAAAATAAAAGATAAAGTGGACAGTGAACAAACTTGGTTATGGTTAACAACAGGTACATTAAAGAAAGAAACAGAGTCACTAATCCTGGCTGCGCAAGAACAAGCTATCCGCACAAATGCCATTAAGGCCAAAATCGAAAAATCCTCTGATGATGCCAAATGCAGACTTTGCAAAGAAGCTGATGAAACTGTTGATCACATACTCAGCTGCTGTAAAAAAAATCGTGCAGACTAATTATAAATTGCGGCACAATTCAGTAGCACAAATGATCCATTGGAATTTGTGCAAAAATTATAATATTAAAACAGCAACAAACTGGTGGGAACATCAGCCTGAAAAAGTCACCGAAAATCAGATGGTCAAGATCTTGTGGGATTTCCGTATACGGACAAAATATTGGTGCATAATACACCAGACATCACACTGGTTGAGAAAAACAAGGTTACAATCATAGACATCGCAATACCAGGTGATAGCAGGGTTGCCGAGAAGGAACATAAAAAAATCCCAAGATACCAGGACTTAAAAATCAAAATTCAACGACTATGGCACAAACCAGCAGTGGTAATTCCAGTGGTGACTGGCACACTGGGTGCTATTCCAAAAGCACTGGAATTACATTTGAAACAGTTAAAAATTGACAAAATCACCATCAGTCAAATGCAAAAAGCCGCACTGCTTGGATCTGCACGCATATTACGAAAATACGTTACGACGTCCTAGGCCCCCGAGTGGGGCCCAGCTAGTAACCAATGCCAAATCCGGCGAAACAACTGGCCGCTGTGATACAATTCTGTTGTTGCGAATAATAATAATAATAATAATGGTGGAGAAGAAGTCAAGGAAGAGGAAGGTGATTTCTATGCCATCTTTTATACATTTTTGGCCAACTCAAAAGTCATGAACACAGCTGATATTCCAGCCTCCAATTCTCTCCACAACGGCTACGCAGAAAAAGTCTTAGAGAAAGCACTTTTTGGCAACATGGACTTACATTTTCCAAACAAGATGGGTGAACTTGCTAAGATTAATTCCCGATGGATTCCAATTTTTTTCACGTTCTCGATCCATTTTCAAATAATTCAGCTAGGACGTAAAGGGAGCCAGCTCCCAACAATCCTGACCCTTAGCTCTGTCCCAAATTAGATCAAAATGGCCAAGTGGGGTCAAAAGGGAAGGGGGTTAATTCTCTCAACCGAGGGGCCGTCAAAGTACCTTCGTTCTTCCGTGATTTCACCAACGTGACCTTCGTGGGTTTGGCGGGTTGGCTGGAGGCCATGGATCTCCGGTCCGACCTAGGCGACACGCTCCTTTCTCGACTTACGCTGCGATCCCTCGTCCAACTTTTCTCGTGCCTTCTGCTTGTAGCACCGTGGGGACCTCGGGGGTCATGCAGTTCCTCCTCGTAGCTGTCCTCGTCGTTTTCAGAGACGGGGTCAGGATCCGTCCGAGTCACTGGGATATGGACTTTTTTCATTCTTCGGATGGTCTGGAAGACATCCAAGGCAACAATCATTTCTGGTAGGGGGTGTCAACTGTCCACATGCCAAATAGCAACAGCAATGGCCCTTAGACTTACATACCACTTTACAGAGCTTTACAGCCCTAAGCGGTTTACAGAGCCATCCTCTGGCCCCCAAGAATCTGGGTCTTCACTTTACCCATCTTGGAAGGATGGAAGGCTGAGTCAACCTTGAACCAGTCAGGATCAAACTCCTGGCAGTGAGCAGAATTAGGCTGCAATGCTGCATTCCAACCACTGTGACATCTTTTCCCTTTTCCTGGTGCCTCCCTGTCTCATTCCTTCCTTCCTTCCTTCCTTCCCTCCCTTCGCAATAGCACTTAAGACTTATATATCGCTTCACAGCCCTCTCTAAGCGGTTTACAGAGTCAGCCTCTGGCCCCCAACAATCTGGGTCCTCGTTTTACCCACCTCGGAAGGATGGAAGGATGAGTCAACTTTGAGCCAGTCAAAGTTGGCAGTGGGGCAGAGTGAGCCTACAATGCTGCATTCAAACCACGGAACGCTCCTCCCTTCCCACCAAAGGTGGTTCCTGTTTTTCTACTTGCACTTTTTATGTGCTTTCGAACTGCTAGGGCAGTGGTTCCCAAACTTGGCCACTTTAAGACTTGTGGACTTCAACTCCCAGAGTTCTCCAGCCAGAAGAGCTAGCTGGAGAATTCTGGGAGTTGAAGTCCACAAGTATTAAAGTTGCCAAGTTTGGGAACCCCTGTGCTAGGGCGGCAGAAGCTGGGACAAGTCACGGGAGCTCACTCCGTTACGCGGCGCTAGGGGTTCGAACTGCCAACCTTTCTGATCGACAAGCTCAGAGTCTTAGTCCCTCAGCTACCGCGTCCCTCCCTCCTTCCCTCCCTCCCTTACCTATATGATAAGTACATCCTGCCAAATCATTAACAAACCCAACGTGGCAACTGCTTTCCTGAGAGACAGGAAGGGTGGAGGGGAGGGGGGAAGAAGACCCCACTTACAATTTTGGCATTTTTCCCACTTTTCCTCAACTGCTGGACGGCGAAAGCGTGTTCCACGTTATCCATGGAAACGCCGTTAACCATCGCGACACGGTCATTCTCCCTGGGAAAGCAAGTGGGGGTGGGGGAGAGAAAGCAAGAAAATAAGAGAACAGCAAGTTAAGAAGACCCCCACCCCCCCCTCTCTCCACATAAAGGAAGGAGAACAATTGGCTCAAATCCGCAGTAAGACTGAGAAGTCAAAATTCTTCCGTTCTTCAGTCCCTTCTTAATTTTTGCATCTTTTCTTGGTTTTATTTATTTTTTTAGCATGCAGTTTTTCCCAGGCCCAAGGTAAAGAACGGGGGAAGCTCTCCTTCTCCTTCTCATAATTAGGGTCCCAACTGTGATTGTTAACTTGTGGAACACTTTTAAAGCCATTACAATACAATACAATAGCAGAGTTGGGAGGGACCTTGGAGGTCTTCTAGTCCAACCCCCTGCCTAGGCAGGAAACCCTACACCATTTCAGACAGATGGCTATCCAACATCTTCTTAAAGACTTCCAGTGTTGGGACATTCACAACTTCTGGAGGCAACGTCTGTTCCACTGATTAATTGTTCTGACTGTCAGGAAATTCCTCCCCAGTTCTAGGTTGCTTCTCTCCTTGATTAGTTTCCACCCATTGCTTCTTGTTCTGCCCTCAGGTGCTTTGGAGGATAGCTTGACTCCCTCTTCTTTGTGGCAACCCCTGAGATATTGGCAGACTGCTATCATGTCTCCCCTGGTCCTTCTTTCTATTAAACTAGACATACCCAGTTCCTGCAACCGTTCTTCATATGTTTTAGCCTCCAGTCCCCTCATCCTCTTGGTTGCTCTTCTCTGCACTCTTTCTAGAGTACCAGAATCTTTTCTACATCGTGGCGACCAAAACTGGATGCAAATATTCCAATTGTGGCCTTACCAAGGCCTTATAAAGTGGCATTAAGCCTTCACGTGATCTTGATTCTATCCCTCTGTTTAGGCAGCCTAGAACTGTGTTGGCTTTTTACTCCAACGGTCGTCATGATAGGATGGATGCGATTCTTGTAAGGGCTTAGGGGAGACGGTTGGGTAAGGAGCAGGAGTAGAGGGGCCTTCTAGACACCCCAAAGCCCAGGCTGGGTCAACACTTACTGCAACAGCCCTTCCGCTGGGCCTCCTTTGAGCACATCTGATATGACAATGGAGGTCTCACCGCTCTGGAAGTGAGGGTTGTCTCTCCCACCGGATATTGCGATGCCGAAGCCGAACCCAGGCGCCTGAGAAGATCAGAAAGGAGGTTGAAGTCCTACCTTCCACCATGTCATCCTTCGGAGCAAGGGGACGTCTACTGAAGCACCATCTCCCACGTTCTCCCACGTCTCCTCTCCGTGAGACTCCAACCCACCTTAGGCCTTGTGGAAATCCCACAGCGATGTCCAGGGCGAGAGAACACATGAGAAGGGCCCTGAATTACACCCGTGTGCGTGGGTTGTTCAATGTTTTCGGACCATTCCAACTCACAAACATCCCATTCTGAAGACCAGAAGGTCATCCCAATCTTACGGCTGTTCCAACCCAGGCGTGTCCCACCTGGATCTCTCTCATCAGGACCATTAACCAATTTCATTGTATACATGATGTACAACGACAATAAAGGCTACATACTACACACTACCTGCCTTTCCCTTCCCCGCACAATTGTAGCAATAGCAATAGCAGTTAGACTTATCTACCGCTTCATAGGGCTTTCAGCCCTCTCTAAGCGGTTTACAGAGTCAGCATATCGCCCCCAACAACAATCCGGGTCCTCATTTTACCCACCTCGGAAGGATGGAAGGCTGAGTCAACCTTGAGCCTGGTGGGATTTGAACAGCCGAACTGCTGAACTGCAGTCAGCTGAAGTAGCCTGCAGTGCTGCATTTAACCACTGCGCCACCTCGGCTCTTATTTATATCCATTTATTGGTGCCATTGTTTCAAGTGTTTACATACTTGTTTCCTTGTTGACAAATAAAAGTAAACAGATAGATAAAAATAAATAAATATAGACATCACCGAGGGTTGCTAAACTCTTGGATTTTTAAATGCGAACAACGGAGCAGCTAGAAGCCAAAAATGGGTATGGAAAACCCAACCTATTAAGGCTGATATGATGACTGCAGTCCCTCCGGCCTTGGTCAAAAGGCGAGGCGAGAATTGGAAGGCTTCCACCATTGCACAGCCAAGACATCGGCAGGGGCCAAGGGAGCAGCCCCCTCGGTGCGAATAAAACAACCGAGGAATCAAAATAAGAAGCCCTTCCTAATCTGAAGAAGGAAAGCTGCTGGCTGGGGTTGGGTTAGCGCTTGGGGAGATGAAAACCACAGAGATGCCTTCTCTTCCTCGATGGGATTCAGCTCATTATGCGCAGAAAACATGACAATGGGGCTAAGGCTTCCAAGATTATTTCTCGCACAGCTGGGAAGACATTCTATTTATTTATTTTATTTTTCTTTCCCATCATGAAAAGCAAGACTTCACCCCAAGCTAAAACTCTAACTCTGGCTAAAGGAAGAATGCAGGAATCCCTTCCTTTTGCCTGTGTGACTTCTTCCCTTCCCTTGACAATGGTTTCTGGAGTTCAGTTCAGTTCAGTTCACTTTATTTGTATGCCGCCCTTTTCCCTGGGGGGACTCAGGGCGGCTCACAGTTCAAAAGGGGTGGGGGAAGGACAAACAATTTACAACATAAAAGCACTACATCATTTAAGAACTCAACAGTCATACAATTCGAGTAGGGGTTAGAATCTTTAACCCCAGGCCAGCCGGGATAGCCAGATTTTAAGTGCGGCGCGGAAGGTCTGGAGGGTGGTGAGGGTCCGGATCTCCACGGGGAGTTCGTTTCAGAGGGTCGGAGCAGCCACCGAGAAGGCTCTCCTCCGAGTAGTTGCCAGTCTACACTGGCTGGCTGATGGAGTCAGTTGCGATAGCCGAGTAATCTTGCTTCCGAATGGTTGCACGTGTTGTGCAACGCACGGCGGTTTTTCATGAAGCTGGACCTGAGAAATTGAGGTGGTCTGCCCTTAAAAATTTCACACGTTGCGTGTAAGCGGAAGGAGTCGTAGAAACTGGGACTGGAGTCAAAAGAGGAACCAACCCAGAATCCTTACGTAGTCACAAACGAATTAAGTTCAACCCTCCTTGGCTGCCATCCTCTTTATTTAACTCCAAGCTGGGACTGACTATATTAGTTGAGAAGATTCCTGTCCATAGGCTTTTGGCAATAAAGCAATTTAATTGGACCTTCATTGGTGGCCCTGTTCTTTTGCACCTGGACAGCGTGCAAATATTCTGAAGTGTCTTCTTAGCCCCCGTTCCCCCCCCCAAAAAAAATGCCTATTCAGAAAGAAGAGTAGCTTTCTCAAGATTGGGATGGCAACTAGAAAAAACCTTTCTCCAGAGGACAATTCTGATGTAAGAAAGAATTCAGAAGAGGCTAAATAAAAACATCCTTCCTTCTTGTGGGAACCTTCTCTACAGGCTACGTATCTTCAGGGTCGCTGGTTGTAAGATCAACATTCACACGCATTTTTGCTCCTTAACACAACCCGTCCTAAGAACAACGGGCAAATTCTGCCTTTAATGAAATATCAGAGGGGGGTTGCATCAACATTTGAGCTTACTTCTCGTTGACGAAGTTGGTCAAGTGTTGCCCAACTTTGGTGACTTTTAAGGTCTGTGGATGTCAACTGCCAAAATCCCCCAGCCAACATGGCTGGCTGGGGGAATTCTGGGAGTTGAAGTCCTTCCATCTTAAAGTAAACATTGAAGGACCTGGTTCAGGACTGGTGACCAACTCAAGTGCTTTGTTTGAAGGCCAAATCCTGGGAATATGCCTGGTAAGACGTTGTGTGTATTAAAGTTGCTGGAATGTTCCACGGGGGCCTTGTCACACCCAGAACTCCTTGTTGAACTATTTATAGCTTGTAGGAAGTTTCAATCAGCCATAACCTCACTCTTCGTCAACCCCCACCAAGGGGGAGAAAGAGCAACCCCTCCTCCCTCCTCACCGAGGTCATCTCCTTTCCTGCAGCTCTAATTTGGAAAGCAGATGCCCTTCCTTAGGAGCTGAAGGGGTAATCTTCCTTTGACCAAATCAAAGTTTTAATCAAGAATTAGAGGAAGTGCAAATCTCCTACTGGACTTCTGTTTCCGTTGAAAAAAACATGCCTTGCGCTGAAGGCTCAATAAAGCTGGGTGTTTCCCCCCCCCCCCAAGCAGGAATTAAGAGCATCTGGTGCAGTTTTTATCTTCTGCACAACTCCGAAACCCTCCCAGTTGGACTTCTGCTCCAGGCCGCCATCCGAGCAGTGCAGTTCCAGTCTGTATAACTGTGACGGATTGAAGACAAGTAAACTGCTTTCTCCCACCTCCGTTCATCTCTGAATATTAATGCAGGGAGTTCTCGACTTACAACAATTCATTCAGTGACTGTGGTGCCCGCCAGCGGCCAGCAGAGCTGGCAGCAGATTCGGACAGTGAGGAGGTTGGGGAGGAAGATGGGCCAGTCCTGGAGTCTGGGGAAGGCTCTGTGTCGGAGGCAGAGAAGGGGCCAGGGCCGTCTGACAGTTATCAGCTGCCTTCAGAGTCAGACATCAGTGGGGCAGAAGAACAGCTGGAGCCTGTTCCCAGTGTGAGTTGCCAGATGAAGGGAACAGCTAAAGAACAGGGGTCGACTTGGGAGAAAGGCCACAGGTGGACGATGAATGGCCCCTCCCAGAGGACCTAAAAGAGGAGCGACAGGGGAGTGGAGTTTGCAGGAGACCATTAGTTCCCTTAACTGGTTCATGAATCTCCGAGACTCCTTGCCAGGTTCTGCAGAGATCGGCCTGGCAGCTCTCCAAGCATGATAAGGTCTGTGACTGTAAATCCTCCCTCGAAAGACTTTGCTGGATGTGAAGGACCAGAATTCCCAGTCAATTAATAAAAGGAGTTTTTGTCAGGACAAGGAGTTTGCTTCATGCTCTTGGGAAGCCTCAGTCAGAACAGTTACAACAACACTGAGAAAAAGTGACTTACGACCGTTGCAGGATTCCCACAGTCACATGGTCAAAATTTAGACCCTTGGCACCTAACTCATATCTATTGTGGTGCCCCGCGGTTAACTTCATCATCTTTTGTCACCTTTTGATGAGCCAAGTAAATGGGGGAGCCAGATTGACTTAGCAACCTCACTATGAAACCTAAGAACGGCAGTGATTCCACTTAACAACCGTGCTACTAATTTTAACAACTGCAGTGCTTCACTTAACAACTGTGGCGATGAGGACGGTTGCAAAAGGAGGCGAAACTCACTCCCAATGCCTCGTCCAGCCACCGAAATTTTGAGCTGGGCTACGGATGTTCATTCGAGGGTTACCTGCAGCACCTCGAGCCAAGGTGGCGCAGTGGTTAAATGCAGCACTGCAGGCTACTGCTAGATCAGCAGTTCAGCGGTTCAAATCTCACCGGCTCAGGGTTGACTCAGCCTTCCATCCTTCCGAGGTGGGTAAAATGAGGACCCAGATTGTTGGGGGAAGATATGCTGACTCTCTGTAAACCGCTTAGAGAGGCCTGAAAGGCCTATGAAGCGGTATATAAGTCTACTGCTATTGCTATTGCTATTTACAGAATTACTTTATTCCATCCTTTCAGCTTTGCCAAACGAAGTTTTTTTTTTTTAAAGGAAGAAAGAAGGAAGGGAGTGGAACGATGAGCAAGAAAGGGAGGTGCCCGGAATAAATTGTGCCTTTAATTTTTAATTTTATTTTTTTATTTTTTAGCCACACGGAAGTATGAGATGAATGAACTCAGCTATCGGGGAAAGGCATCGCTTGAGTCAGCGATCTAGATTTCTAATGTTACAACAGTTTTATGGCGTAGCTCACAACCGTGTAATCCAACTAGGCTGGTGTTTAACCACACTTAAAGTGCATGTTGCGTACACCCCAGTGGGTAATGTTTAGTCATGTACAAACTGGTTCGGATGCTGTTTTAATTCTTGAGCAACTGAGCAATTTCTCCACTGGCTGGCTGCTCAGTCCTTTCAGATTTTCATATTATTATTATTATTACACTTTATTCATTGAACATGAAACTCAAGTCAACTGAACATTCAAAAAAGCATCACAAATACCAGTGACTGGTGCTAATGGTTGATACAGGATGCTGCCAGTGTCCTGGGTATCAACTAAGTACCTTTTTAAAATATAAGATGTTCCAAGTTAGTGTAGTTTTTTTGCAGTTCCGCTGGTGTTATTGCAGGAAGCTGCAATTTGTGGATGTATCTTGTAAAATTCTTGGACATGGTGCCAAGTGCCCCGATGACAATGGGTATCACTGTTACATGCTTCATCCATAGCTGTGTGGTTTTGATGGCTAGGTAGCGATATTTCGTGATTTTTTTCCAGTTCTTTTTCTTCAACTCTGGCGTCTCCTGGTACTGGAGACTATGAGCCGAGGTGGCGCAGTGGTTAGGGTGCAGTACTGCAGGCCACTTCAGCTGACTGCTAGCTGCAGTTCGGCAGTTCAAATCTCACCGGCTCAGGGTTGACTCAGCCTTCCATCCTTCCGAGGTGGGTGAAATGAGGACCCGGATTGTTGGGGGCGATATGCTGACTCTGTAAACCGCTTAGAGAGGGCTGAAAGCCCTATGAAGCGGTATATAAGTCTAACTGCTATTGCTATTGTGGTGTCAATCAATTGCACTCTTCGGCCCTCGACAACTATGATATCTGGCGTGTTCTGTTCCAAATGACGATCCGTCTGTGTTCGAAAGTCCCACAAGATCTTCACCTTCTCATTTTCCACTTTTTCCACTTTTTGCTCCCATGACTTTCTGGATATGGATAAGTCGTATTTTTTACATAATGACAAGTGGATTAATTCAGCAACTCGGTCGTGTTAATAACTCAGTTGTTGTTGTTGTTGTTGTTGTTATTTTGATATTACCTTTGGCTTTTGGGGGGGGGGATCTTATAACAGGTAGTCCTTGACTTACAACCATTCATTTCGTGACCGTTCGAAATTACGACGACGCTGAAAAAAGTCACTTGCGACTGTTTTTCATCCTTATGACCGTTGCAGCCGCCCCATGGTCGCAGGATCAAAATTCAGACGCTTGGCAACCGATTCATGTTTATGACGGCTGCAGAGTCCCAGATCACACACGATCTCCGTTTGCGACCTTCTGACAAGCGAAGTCAATGGGTAAGCCAGATTCACTTAACGACCGTGTTCCTAATGTAAGGACTGCAGTGAGTTGCTTAACAACTGTTGGCAAAACTCACTTAATAACTGTCTCGCTTAGCAACGTAAATAGTGGGCTCAATCGTGGCCGTAAGTCAAGGACTGCCTGTATAAGACTATTCCAGGGATTTCTTCTGGGGCACCACAAAATTTTTTTTGGGAGAAAAGGCGAATGAAAAATCAAAATAAAATGAATGCGAAATATTCCAGGGCTGGAGACTATTTTTGTACAATTGCTATCTTGCATGGAGTTCTACCACAAAGCTCCATTTATTGAACCACACAATAAAGCACAATAAAATACTAACGTTTATAGAAGACAATTCTCGGGTGGGTGGGGGAATCCCATTCAATTCCAAGTCATGGGGGAAAAAAATTGGTCACCTAAATTATCCTACGCGGATTACGACGTCAATTTCGAACAAAAGGAGCAAGGAATTTTGCTCTGGTTCTACCTTCTAAAGAGTCCTTATTTTTCTCGCTGCTTTTAAGAGTAGTCCGGATTTTTTGTCATTGTGGAAACTCACCCTGTGAAGTGTCACCGTGTGTTGTTCCCATATGGCGGTTTCTTCCATTGTTGTGCTCTGACGAAAGGAGAAAAGGAAGAGAGAGAGAGGGGAAAAAAATCGGAATTAATTTCACTAATTAAACTTCCGTAAAACTTTCGTAATCCCAAGCATGCAGCAAGCCACTTTCCAAATGACTTTGGTCATCCTGCTTCAAAGACCCAAGTCAAACCACGGCTTTTAAAATTATGATCCTGGTACTTATTCAGTCCCTTTTTTTTTTAGCTTGAAAAAGCTATTAAGTATGGAATGCACAACCGTTTTCATTTTGGCAAAACCAAAAAATTATAGTGAACCAGCATAGTAAAGCTCATATATTAAATGATCTTAAAAGGCATGCAACTCCAAAGGTTAACCAAACAGAGCAGAAATCAGACATTTCCCTTTTTTAAAAAAAAAAATCACTTCCTATATATAAAAATCATTGGAAGCATAAAGAGGGAAGGATAATGAAATACCCACATTAGAAGACTGAATTATAAAACTGACTGAGCTTGCAGAAATTGTTATCAGTTTGCTCAGGGAACAAATAGGCAATGATGTGTGTGTGTGTGTGTGTGTGTGTGTGTGTGTGTGTGTGTGTGTGTGTTTTTGTGTGTGTGTGTGTGTGTGTGTGTGTGTGTGTGTGTGTGTGTGTGTCTCCTTTTAAGAAACTAGAAGCCTTAGATGGATTTTTTTGCTGAAAGAAGAAACAACTGAATTTATGCTTTATGGATTTGAGGATTAAAATGATTAAGAGAGAGGAAAAAATAGTAAATCAATTATTTGATAGAAAGAAGCGCAGTAGCCTGGTGCCATGTTTTCTTTCTCCCCCCCCCCCCACTCTGTATACCTTTTCCTTTATTCTTCTTTTAATCTCTAACACCTTTGCTGCTTTGAAAAATTCTAAGAAAAATAGTATGCGTCCAACTTTTCTCGCAGTCTTTTTAAAGAATAATACCGTCAAGGGAATTGGTTCCCTTTCTAAATCTGGAAAAGGAGTTTTTGGAGCAGGTAGATTTGTTTGGAAACACCTTTCCGGCGCTGGATGCAAAAAAAATAGCATAATCCTGAATTATGGCAAATGCCACAGCAGATGCTCAGCCCCGTCGATAAAGTAATAACGACCTCAAGAGTCACTTTGAGAGGGTTCCGACCCAGGACATAACAACGGAGAACCGGTCAAGGCAAGACTGACTTGAAAAAACAGTATTATTTTTTCACGAAGTCGGTAAGTATTTCTGGGCCAAGAATACTGAGAAAACCTTCTTCCCTGCTCCTCATCTCCCACCCCAGCTAATTGATTCGTTTGCAAACTGGCTTTCCAAATCCGTGAAAAATAAAGTGTTGGAATTCGAAGGACCCCAACCCAAGCACCAAAAGGCACCAATCTTCACCACCACCCCAGCACAAAATTACACCACCTTCCTCTCCCGTCATCTCCATGACCTAAACTTGGCCACTTTAAGACTTGTGGACTTCAACTCCCAGAATTCTCCAGCCAGCATAACTGACTCTCTTGTCATCCCTTCCTCTGCAATCTCTCCACTTAGATCAGAGGTCTTCAAACTTGGCCACTTTAAGACTTATGGACTTCAACTCCCAGAATTCCCCAGCCAGCATAATTTACTCTCTTGTAATCCCTTCCTCTGCAATCTCTCCACTTAGATCAGAGGTCTTCAAACTTGGCCACTTTAAGACTTGTGGACTTCAACTCCCAGAATTCTCCAGCCAGCATAACTGACTCTCTTTTAATCCTTTCCTCTGCAATCTCTCCACTTAGATTGAGGTCTTCAAACGTGGCCACCTTAAGACTGGTGGTCTTCAACTCCCAGAATTCCCCAGCCAGCATAACTGGGATTACAAGAGAGTCAGTTATGCTGGCTGGAGAATTCTGGGAGTTGAAGTCCACAAGTCTTAAAGTTGCCAAGTTTGGGAACCACTGACCTAAAAGGAGCAACCAGATCCAGTTACCGTAAATTATAACGTCTGGTGCTTTTGGCTTGGCTGTGCTTTTCCACTCATCGTTTTAAGAAAGCGTCCCACCCCCCCCCACCCCCCGGCTGCTTCGTAGGAGGGAGGGGATACTACCTGGCACGGATTTTACTCCAGCCAGGAGGTTTAGAGCACGTGAGCCACGGTGGAGGAAAGTCACGTTTAACTGACACTGCAGTTAATCTGCTCTCTGGTGAACGCAGAGCCCAACGGGCTCCTCCATCAAGCCAACGGATTAAAGGGGCGGGGGGGGAAAGATTCCTATCCAGTTTTAATTTATTTTTCCCCCTCCCCTAAGTGAGACGGCAGCTGGATTAGAGGAACTCTCGTAATTTAGGGCTGCGAAAGTAGCTCTGATTTTAGAAAGGATAAAACCGAGGAGACAAAAGGAAGGAGTCCCAAAAAGAAAGAAAAAATCCCAACCCAGAGTTTTAAAACCTCTAAATCTTCCTGGTCTTTAAACCTGGCATCTTTCGGAGATGGCCTTGCCAAAGCTATTTTTTTGTAAGGAGGAACAAAGAGGAAAAAAAGGGATGTAAAGAATATCCCGGAAGCCGTATACGGGGGGGAAAAGAACAATTACCGAGTTGTTAAAACTAAACAGTGGGGAAGTGGGGGAGAATTTGATTTTAATGTTGATTTTTGTGCTGTTGTGCCAACCAGATGTGCGCCAGGGGTTAGGATTCGCAGACAAACCGTTTCTGCATCATACAATGTCTTTCTCCGGCCCAGAATTTGCCTCTCCCAATGGGTTAAAAACACCACGCGGGGTGTTCATTCATTCTCTGTTTTCTAAGGACCCAGGTTAAGATTGTGCGACTTCAGGCTTCGCGTAACAACCCTTGTCAACAAGGGTCTCTTTAAAAAAGGCAAACTAAATAAAATTCATACAATCAAATGTTAATCAATACTGGGAAAATGTTATGATATATGATATAATTGAATATTATGGAGGTTTAGCTAAAATAGGATATGAGGATTTGATGACAATAGAGGATCTTACAAACAAGTAAATGAATTGTCAGCATGTGCTATGGATTAATTTTTTAGCATAGCTAAGGATGAAGGATGTTTAAATAACCATAATAATTGAAACTGGAGGTATAATGATGTTGATATGGTAAATATTCGAGTTAAGATATCTGAATTAATATGAATTAATGGAAGAGAAGCACCAAAACATGTTGTAACCAGTTGATATACTTCTTTTTTTCATAAGACACCTGTGTTTTGTATTGTTTTCCTGATTATTGTTTTTGTCTTTTTTGTATTATCTACTATTTTTTATCTTAATTTTTATTTTCTATTTGTTCTTTTTTCTTTTCTTTTTTTTTGAGTTCTCTCCCTTCCCATTGGTGTGGGTAGGTACTGTTCAAGATTATTGCTCCTACCAATACTCCTAAATAATAATTACAGTTAAATGAAAATGGATATATAATAATGCTTGAGTTAATATGAGTTATGTTGGTTGACTGTGGAGGAGATGTACCAAAACTTATTTGTAATCGATTGATATATTAAGAAAGATGCTATACCCGTGTCAAACTAAAATTAAAAAACATTTAATTAAAAAAAAAAAAAGGCAACCAGAGGCAAAGTGATTTTTGTTAAAAGTGACTTTCGATTTAAGGTATTTGCTGGTATCGGAATATCCAGACAGGGGCCTCTTCTGAAAATCAAATATGTGTTCAGATTTTTTTTTTAAGGAAAGTCCTTCACATCCCTTTCACCTAATTCCAATGTTTAGCAAACACCAGTTAGCATTCAGCTGAAGGTGTGCGAGGCATTCTTATTTTTTTTTAAAAAGTCTTTTAAGTGGGAAACAAAAACATGGGTGAGCTACTGGAGTTTGCTCTAAAGGAACTATTCTACTGCCACGTCGGTTGCCCCCATTCTGCCAGTTTAAAAATGCCAGTCTTGGCACCAGAGGAGCCCCACTTAAAACACTGGTTCATGCAGAATTGGGGAGTGGGGGGAAAAAAACACCCAATGATTTATCCCAATTCTGTCAGGACACTGCAGAAATTTATTTATTTGTTTGTTTGTATTGCACATAGTTCTTACCAGCCCATCTGCCCAAGGAGAAGGGTGCTGGGTGGTGTCCAATTAACCAATAAAATTAAATGTCAAACCCCAAATCATTTAAGATTAAAAGTTATAAAGTTATAAAAATATATATACATTCCATTTGTCTTGGGATTGCAAAAAGAATATGTATGTATGTATGTATGTATGTATGTATCTATCTATCTATCTATCTATCTATCTATCTATCTATCTATCATCACAACCCCTGGTATGCCCAAATATGGGAGGAAGTCTACTGCTTCCATTCTCTGTCTATCGGCTCGTCACAAGAGACCATCCAGACAGAAACCCAATATTTTTACTGTTGCCTTTGTTACATTTGTGTTGTATTTGTGCTGATAAATATATGCCTATTTCCCTGGCTCAGCTGATAAAGGAGGAGAACCTTGTGGCTTAGTGGTTAACACATCTGCCTAAGATGTAATACAGCACAGGTTCTAATCCCAGTAAGAGTATGGCCTAGCTGATGAGAGCTAAATAGCTTGAAATAGATCTATACTAGTCTCCCTTTATTTATTTATCAGCACAAATACAACACACACACACACACACACACACACACACACACAATTGCATTTCTGTTTCATTGGAACCGCCTGGACAATTTTAGGCAGCCAGAAGAAAACAATGCTTACAAAACTTGGCGAGGTTCAAATATTCTGTAAACAAACCACAGCCCTGTTTGAAAGATTGCTGGGAAAACACACCCACCCACCCACCCCCCAATTAAGCGAGACACGAGGATTAAACTGCAAAGGCCAGGCTGCGTTTTTGGGGGGGGGAGTGTTGATAAAATATCGACACGAAGCAGCAGGGAAAAGAAGAAAGAATAATAAAATTGAT